>NW_006409017.1:379993-391873 GCF_000296735.1 Chrysochloris asiatica | reverse complement strand
GAGCTTGATTTGTTGGTGGGTGAAGTACAACTCAAAATGAGGAGAAACAGCTGCAAACACCCATTATTAATTAGAACACAGAATGTACAAAGTCTAAATTTAATAAAATTTGCTGCTGTCATAAATGAAACAGAGTGCATAGGGATCTATATTCTAGTCATTAGTGAGCTAAAATGGACTTTTATTACCATTATGAATTTGTTAATCATATCTCAATATGCCCAGGACAAAAAATTAAAGAGGAAAGACAGAGAATTCATTATCAAAAAGAAAATTTCACGATCTCTTTTGAAGTCCAATGCTTTCTGTTATAGGATAAGACAAATTAATACCACTATTATTCAAATATACATATCAACCACTAAAACCAGTGATGATGAAATTGAACAATTCTATCAACATATTCAGTCTGAAATTAATGAAACATGCAATTAAAAACTATTGTTAATTTTACATGAATGCAATTAGAAAGTTGGAAACAAAAAGGAAGTGTCATTTGCTAGAAAATATTGCCCTGTTGATAGAAATGATGCTGTAGATAGCATGATGGAATTTTACAAGATCAAAGACTTATTCATTGCAAATTTTTTAAACAACAAAGAAGTGATAATACACGTGGGCCTCGCCAGGCAGCATACACAGGAATCAAATTGACTACATCTGTTGTAAAAGATGGTGAAAAAACTCAATACCATTAGCCAAAACTAGACCAGGGTCAACTATACAACAGATTGTCAATTGCTGATGTGCAAGTTCAGACTGAAGTTAAAGAAAATGAAAACAAGTCCTTGAGAGCTAAAATATGACATTCAACATATCCCACTTGAATTTATTGATCGTATCAAGATTTGATTCATTAGACACTAAAGACTGAAGGTCAAAAGAGGTGTACATGAAATCGAGATAATCAAACTGAAGAAAGCAAAATGTTATTAAAAAGACAAGAATGAAAGAAAATACTAAAATGGATGACTATGTAAAGACATTTAACTTTGTGAACTATAACAAACTGTGGCTAACATTGTAAAGAAATAGAATTACAGAACACTCTATTGTACAGACACAAAGAAGCAAAAATAATGACTACTGGATGAGTAAATAACAACATAACAGACAATATTGAAGTTGTCTAGGATTTCATTTTACTTGAGTCCATAATCTACACGCATGGAAACAACAGTAAAGAAATCAGAGTTATTACATTGGGCAATTCTGCTGCAAAATATATTTTTAAAAGGTTAAATAACAAATATATCACTCTGAGTACTAAAGTGGGGCTGACCCAAGCCATAATATTTTCATTGAACTCATATGCATATCCTTCTGTGGCAATGCAGAATAAGCACTGGATTGCCAACCACAGATTGGGGATTCAAACCCACCAGCAGCTCCTTGGAAATCCTATACAGTGTTGCTATGAGAAGGAATTGACTCAATGGCAAGTAACAACAATAGATATGAAACTGAACTATAATTAAGGACAACTGAAGAAGAGTTTATGAACTTTAAATATTGTACTGATGAAGAATATGCCATGGACTGCCAGAAAAACAAATTCATCTGTCTTGGAAGAAGTATAGATGGATTCTTCCTTAGAATTGGGATTGATGAGACTTCATCTCACATACTTAGGGCAAGTTATCTCGATGGACTAGTTCCCTAGAGAAGAACATCATATTTAGCTAGTAGATGGAGAAAACAAAGGAAGACCCTCAGTAAGATGGACTAATACAGTGGCTACAAAAAGGCGTTCAAGCATAGGAAAAATTTTGTGAATGACTGTCATTGTCTGAGTCTCTAGAGAAACAAATCAATGAAATATATATATTCACTGTGGAAGAAGACATATGCATACACACATGTAGATAGGTATATGTCATGGAAATGACGCACACAGTTATAGAGGCACACAAGTTACACCATGGGTCAGATGTTAGCTAGGGTCAGAATTGTTTTATCATCTACTTCTTGTTGTTAAGTGCCGTTCAGTCAGTTCTGACTCATAGTGATGCTCTAAAGGGTTTCTGAAGAGTGAGTGGTAAGTTTGAATCAACGACATTGCAGATCAAACTTATTTTGCAGGCCAGTGCTTATCCTACAGTGCAATACCAGTAATCCATTATCATCTATTTGTAGTATACATTTTATATAAAAGTTGGAAGCATTAAAACAAGACAAAAGAAATACTGTACCCCAAAATTTGGCTACATTTCAACTATTTCAGGAGTAACCATGATCAAGAACTGATGACACTGAAGGAAAATGTCTAAACTGTACTGAAAGCATTACCATAAGCAAGACGCCAAGAATTGAGGAAATAGCCATGGAAATAATTCAGCATACTGATACAACACTGGAAGCACTCACTACTCTATTTCAAGAAACTGAAAAGACAGCTATATGAATTATTGACAGAAAGATATCCATATTTGTGACCATTCCAAAGAAAGGTGATCAAAGAGGATACAAAATTATGGAACAATATAATCAATAACACATACAAGTAAAATTCTGTTGAATTTAATTCAGAAATGATTGAGCAATATATTAACAGTGAGCTTCCAGAAATTCAAACTAGATTCAGAAGAGGACTTGGAACTAGGAATGTCATTGCTGCCTGAACCTGTTATAGAATCTTCTCTTATTCTGGGCCCTACTCAAAATTAATAGCATTTTGAGTCATTTGATAAGTAGGCTGGAATAGCACATTCTCATGAAGCATATGTTGCCTCCAAAATCCAAAGAAACACAACAGCCATTTTACGTCTTTTTATTTGTGAGAGGTGTCGGTGTCACATGCAGTAATTTATCCTTCATTTTTGTAGGACTATGTCTATAAGTCCCATACCACTCAATTCCTGGAAATTTCACTGAGGTGGAAGTAACTTGGATTATTTGGGGGTTTTATTTTCCATCCACTAACATGCAGATGGATGTTGTCCTGGTGTTAGTGTTGTAGAATAAGCACTGGTGGTCTAATGACAAGATCAGTGGTTCAAAATGAGCTGTTCCTTTAGGAAACATGGTTGCTATGAGTCAGAACTAACTCAATGACACTTAACAGTGACAAAAACAGCACACAGACAGAGTCCTGAAGTGGCACTGTAGAATAAGCACTGAATTGCTAACCACAAGGTTGGCTGTTCAAATGCATCGACTACTCCTTGGAAAGTATACTGTATCACTAAGAGACAGAACCAACTCCACAGCACTTTACAACTACAGCACACTGATAATTCTTTCTAAATAGGACCTTTTAGCATAATGTCATCAGTGTAATGGACCAGTGTGATGTCTTGTGGCAGGTGAAGGCAATCGATCAAATCAATAACCTTGCAAACTAAATTTTGACATAGTGTTGAAGAGTAGATATAGCCCTGCAGTAGAATGATAGAGGTGTATTTATGACTTTGTTAGATAAAGGCAAACTGCTTCTGATGATTCTTTGAAAGTGGAATTGAGATAAAGGCAATAGCCAGACTAATTGTTGTATACCAGGTGCCGGGGATGTATCATTTTTTTCAAGCAATGAACACATCTGGAGCATCAGCTGTAAATGGGGTCACCACCTGCTTAAATTTAGACTGTTATAGTATAGTAATCCTCGATCCAAGTGAGTTTTGCACAAGCCAAATAGGTGAGTTATATGAGGATGTAATGGGAATCACTACCCCTTCACCCTTCAAGACCTTGAACATAGTACTAATCTCTGAAATCCCTCCAGAAATTTGGTATTGCTTTCAGTTTACTATGTTCATAGTTAGAGACAATTCTACTGACTTCTTGTTTTTTCATACCATAATAGCCCTTACTCCATATCCCATGGATTCAATGTGGGGGTTTAGCTAGTGACTGAGTAGATCTACTCATATTATGCATTCTGCAACTGGGGAAATCACCAAAGGATGTGTGAAATGGACTCAATTAATAAATTGATCTATATATGTTCCTACTTTGACTGTTGACCACAGTGACATGAAGGGTCAGTTCAGAGTCAGTGTCTATTATTTGGGGGAAATCATCCCCCAAAATCTGATTATTTCATTTTTCCCAAGGAGCACTCACTCTTGTAGAAGGACATAGATTCTTTGGGGTAAGAGTGGGAGAAAAATTAACAGTACACATTTTTGTTGATGTAGTAGGATCCTTCGTCAAGAACTGTTCTTCCCTTCATTCAAGGAGTTGTGCCTCTGTAAACTGGTTAAATTCTGGTAATTGAATGATTCTTTTTTGGAAATTCAAGTTAGACTGCTGTTCACTTGACCTAGAATCCTTCCACTTGTACAGATCAAATAAATACTTAGGAGGTTTCCATATATTTCAATTCTAGTGGCACCTAGTCACTGCTGTAAGTCCACAAGAATCAGATTGTGCTAATTACTACGTTGAATCTGCTGTCAAAAATGGTAGTCACACCAACCTTGTCCTTGTCAATTCATTGCTCCCACTTGGCCTCTATCATCATTAGGTCAAATCAGTCCCATTTTAGTTAGGTGTCTTAATTCAATTAAGGTAATTCCTATTGTCAAATCTGATTTATATAAAAAAGCAATCACAGTAGTCTTCAAGGAGCCTGAGATGTCCTTCACAAATTTGTTTCTCAGTGTTGTAGTCAAAGCAAATATAGATCTATACATGCATCAACTTAATAAATCTGCAAAGAAAATTCAATAATTCAATTCCAAAGACAAATAAACAACAGGTGTGGGGAAATTAGACGAATTCCTGGTTATTCAGAAACAGTAAGTCAAGGACCATAATATGCCAAGAAATAGTTAAAGTTAGTCTATTCTTGTGACCAATCTAACTGTATTGTCATCTAAGACAATATTGAGAAGGAAGGTGACAAGAGTTGAATAATTATATTAAATACATGATTATTTTCTAGGCAGTCTTTTTATCTTTTTCCTCTGGTCATTTCTAATCAGATAATCCATTACTGAAATGGAACTCTGAAAAGTATATGTGTAGTGCATTTCAATTGTGTGTGTGTATGTGTGCCAAAATCCATTAGTTCATTTAATTAGTTGTAAGAAGCATCGATTTTGTAGCAACACTTTACATTAGAAGCAATGTATCTTTTAGTATTCGGGAATACTGTGCTTCTATAATCAATGGCCGATTACTCAGAAAATGAAAAGGAGAAATGTGTTGAATAATTAATGATTTTTATTTCAATAACTTTTTTTAAAACTTCACACTAAATATAAACTGTTATATCAAAGAACTTTGGGTGTGCAATGATTAAGTGCTGTTCTGCTAATCAAAAGGTTGTTCTTACTTAATGCCATCTAGTCAGTTCAGACACATAGTGATCTTACATAGGGTTTCTGAGGAACAGCTGGTGGGTTTGAACTCACAACCTAGTGGTTTGAAGTCCAGTGCTGATCCTCCAGATTTAAAAAAAAATTCTCGGAAAGATTTTTGAATGAAGAATATATTCATTTATTAGGCCCCAGAACAACATTGCATGTAAAAATATGCAAACAAAATTATAAAACAAATATATTCAAACTAATAAATGTAGGCCCAATACTTTCCTAAATTGGAATGTTGTTGCTAGGTGGCTTCTATTAGTTCTACCTATTAGAGACATTGTGCAAAACAGAGCAAAACACTGGTGGCTCTGGTGCCATCCTCACCATTGTTGTTACATTTGAACCCGTTATTGCTGCAATTGTCAATCCATTTCCTCAAGAGTGTTTTTCTTTAGCTGATCCTCCACTTCACCAAGCATAATGTCCTTCTCCAGGGACTGGTCCCTCCTGATAACATGTATCTCTTCCCTCATATGTAGTCAATTTGATTTCTGTGTATTCCTTCTGTTGAGGTTTATGTGTCACCTTTTATGCTGTTTGCAAAGGCATTGATCTTGCAAAATTATATCATGTGATCTCTGAAATCATTTCTACCACCAAGACCATATTTTCCACCTACTGATCCTTTCTCTTTGCTTCCAACTTTCACAGTGCATCACCAGTAATTAATTATCAGTGCATCCTGACTACATGTCTATCAATTTAAGATTAAAGATGTTGGTAACATGCTTCAATTTTATAATCAGTAGTTTTATTTGTTGGTGGGTAAATTTGATTAACAGTGATCTTCCTTGTAGGTGTATGGATATTATCCTATTATGTACAACACTATACTTGAAGGTAGATCTTTAAATGTTCTATTTGAAAATGAATGTGTTATCATTCCTTTCGAATTTTTTTCCAGAATAGTAAACCATATTGTGTGTGTGTGTGTGTGTGTGTGTGTGTGTGTGTGTGTGTGTGTGTGAAGTGCCATTGAGTCATTTCCGATCCATAGTGACCCTGTATAGGATTTTTGAGGAGCAGCTGGTGAGTTTGAACCACCGACCTTGCAGTTCAAAAGGTTTTGCAGTCTGGCACATTAACCCACAGCTCCACACCAGGACTCCAGTAAACCATATTAATGTTGGGCAAAAAAGGGCTAATACCAGCACATTTCAGCTCACTAATGCTTAGGGTTTCATATACTTATTGTTGTTTTTGTTAAGTGTCATCAAGTCAGTTATGACCCATAGTGACCCTATATAGGGTTTCTGAGGAATGGCTGGTGAGCTTGAATTGCCAACCTTGCAGTTCAAACTGACTTTGCAGTCCAGCACACTAACCCATATCACCACACCAGGACTTTATCATAAACTTACTCTATAGTAATAAGAAAGATAGAAATATTTACTGTTAGAATAAGTGTAAGCAATTGCATGAAAATAAATATTGATATATAATACTGTTAGATAGATTATACATTTGAGAAACTTAGGGTTGCTTTTGTTGCTTTTAAGTGCTGTTGAGTTGTTTCTGACTCATAGGGAAACTGTATAGGGTTTCTGAGGAATGACTGGTAGGTTTTAATCGCCAACCTCATAGTTAGCAGTTCAGTGCTTATTCTACATAATCACATCCCAAAAGTCATAATGGACAATTGTTGCTACATGATTCTGCACAGCCACATCCCAAAAGTCATAGTGGACAAATATAGGAAACTAAGTGCTTTCATTCTCTCCTTTACTTTTCTTCTCTGCTGCAACATTACAAATCTGTTTTGTGGCCCAATCTGCATTTCTGTGTTTTTTGGCTTGTCAATACCCCAATCTACTAACAATGAAGAATCAGAATTGGGTTTATAAATCAGTTGGCACAAACCCAAAATAGGAGCCTTGATGTGGTGCTGTAAGATAAACACTGGGCTGCTAAATGACAGATAAGTGTTTTAAATCCACCAGCAGCTCCTTAAAAAAGCTATACAGAGCCGCTATGTGTTGGGATTGACTCAACAGTACTTAACAACAAAAACATGGGGGAATAAAGACCCCTGGGGTGGTGTTATAGCATAAACACTGGGCTGGTAATCTCCCAGTCAGAGTTCAAACCCATCAATCACTCAAGGGAACTCTACACATGATCTTTATGAGTAGGAACCAACTCAAGGGCACACAACAACAATAAGAGGAAATATGAATGAGTCAATAAGTCTTGCTACAATATTGATAGGAAACTTTTAAAAGTGAGGAGATAGTTATTATAGGTCTTCAAAGGTGAGAGTGGTGGGAAAGATTATTTAAAACACATTGCACTTTCATAAAATATTGATTAGTCTAATTGGTGCTGTTGGGATATTTAAAGATAACAGCACATATTGTTGTTAAGTGCCATAGGGTCGATTCCAACCCATAGTGACCCTGTATAGGGTTTCCAAGGAACTCTGGTGAGCTTGAACTACCACCCTTGCTGTTCAAATGACTTTGGGTCTGACACATTAGCCCACAGTGCAACACCAGGACTCCAAAAAGTGTAAGAGTGCAGAAAGCCTCATCTTTCATTCACAGCCCCTCTGGTAGTTTCTAACTGTGAACCTTGATATCCATGGTCCTACTCGCAAAAACTAACTATGCTACCAGAGCTTCTTACAGCACATATTAGGTGAGGTAAAAATACATGTTTAGGCTAGACAACAACTTCTGCTGGAAATATGTTTAATTTGAGCAAATCATAACTTATTTTAAAATATATTCATCAGACAAATGAAAGCTATAACATCTTTCTACATATCTACTTATAATAGAACGTAGTTGCACTCATGTGTATATTTGTACATGCATGTAAGGTTACAAAAGCTCATATGTCATAATGTGTGTGTGGTCATGTATACTATAGATATAAAAAATGGAACATATTAGATTCAGAATATATATAAGCATAGCAATTAAAGATGTAAATTTACAGAAAACTCTGTGAAATAGTTTTGAACTATGATGAATTCTGTATGTCAAATCAACTAATGAAAAATAGGTCATCTGCTTAAAAAGTATCAATATGGAATTTTGAATGTGTGTGGGAATATACACACATATATTTGTCTTCCAATATACAAATGAGTGGTCTAAAATTAGGAAAGTTGTGAATTGGGGCTGTATTATTTTGCCATTCTTATTCAATCTATATGTTGATAAATTGGTAAGTACCATCAAGTAGGTTCTGACTCATAGCTACACTGTATAATGTCTCTGAATTATGGCTGGTGAGTTTGAACAACTGACCAGGTGGTTCAAATCAACCTTATGGCTTGGTGCTTATCTTACAGTACCCATCCTGAGGAAAAAAGAATCTGAGAAACTGGATTATATGAAGACGAGCATGGGGAAGACTCCTTAGCAACCTGCAACACAAAGACAATACAAATATGCTTGCTGAAAGCAAAGAAGCTTAAAATACTTACTGATGAAGATCAAAGACCACAGCCTGCAGTATGGATTGCACTTCAACGTACAGAAAACAAAAGTCCTCACCACTGAATCAATAAATAACATTATGATACATAAAGAAGAGATTGAAGTTGTCAAAGATTTCATTTTGCTTGGATCCACCAAGACCTTATACAGTGTCGCTATAAGTTTGAGCCACGTAACAATAATGACAATATTATATAGTACATCATACTCACTCATCATACTCATGCAAGATCTTGTATCATACATAAAATCCATTTACTTTGAGCTACAGAACCATTCATCCAAACCTCAGTTATGTGTGACAGATTAAGTGAATTGTTACCAGTAATATGTATTAAGTTACATAACTAAACAGAATTTCCAATGGATGTGGTACCATATCAAAGGAATGTTGGATTTACAAATGTCATAGTAACAAGGTATGGTTTAACAGGCTTTAACAAAAGAAGAATGAAGATTAAGGAACATAGGTTCATCATAGAAACAAATAGATCTCCAAAGCAAGTCTACATAAACACCTTTGGCGACAAAAGCTATATTACACATTAAGTCCAAACTCTAGATAAAAATGTTATTTCCTTTCTAAGATTGGTAAATTAAAACAAATATATATATCTCCAATGAGAAAAACAAAAATAAAACATGTACTTAATTTGGAATAGCTCTGTTAAAAGGACCAGCTATTACCAATACAGTTTGGTAAAATTTCAATTGTTCCGTTAAACTTTGAGTTCTATCTTGCTGTTGTTAAGTGTTTTATAGTTGGTGCCAACCCATAGCAACCCTGTATAGGGAGTTTCCAAGTAAATCTTTGTGGAAGCAGAAATCCTCACCTTTCTCCCATTGCAAACCTGGTGGGCTCAAACCACCAACTTTGTGATTAAAAATTCAGGAATTCTACATAGGCCAATTTATTTCACTCAGTCTTCAATAAGACATACTATTTAGTCAAAATATAAATAAATTACTATCCTACCAATAAAACACAGGTAAACATATTTCTGATATTCTTTGCCTTCAGCCAAGATCATTCTGACATCAGTAAGGCTATCCCTTGTTCCAAAACCTCTTCTGAATCTGGCTTGAACATCTGGCAGTTCCCTGTCAATGTATTGCTGCAGTTGTTTTTTAATTGTCTTTAGCAAAAAAATTTTTATTGCATGTGATATTAATGATATTGTCCCATGATTTCTGTATTCCATTGGGTAGACTCTTTTAGAATGGGTATAAATATGGATCTCTTCCAATCAGGTGGCTAGGTGGCTGGCTTCAATTTTTATTCTATTAATTCACTGAGCATTGTTCTTTGCCAATGTCTTAAGTGCACCTTGGACTTCTTCCTTCAGTACAATTGGCTTTTGATTTTGAAATGGATGAATATCATCTATTCCTGGTATGATGACTCTACATATTCCTTTAATTTTCTTTTGATGCTTTCTTCATTGTTCAATATTTTACACATATAAATATTAAATATTACAAGTTGAAGCTTAAGTTTTTCTTCAGTTCTTTCAGCTGAAGAAATGCAGAGCTGTTCAAACAGAAGAAGAGACTTAATTAGGAAAGGTGTGCACTAGGACTGTATTCATTCACCATACATATTCAAGTTGTATGAAGAACAAACTATCCAAGAAGCAGGATTTTATAAAGAAGAGCATAGCATAAGGACTAGAAAACTCATTAATGATTTCCGATATGCAGAAGAAACAACCTTGCTTGTCTAAAGGAAAGAGGATTTAAAAGATTTATTAGTGAAGATCAAAGACTACAGCCTTCAGTATGGGTTGCCCCTCAATGTGAAAACACAAACAAAACAAAACTCCTCACTATTAGATCAATAATTAATTCCATAAAAATGGAGAAATGATTAAAGTTGTCCAAGACTTCATTTTGTGTGGATATAGTATCAACAATCATCTAAACAGTTAAGAAATCAAGTGATCTATTGCATTAGGAAATTATGTTGCACAAAACCTCTTTAAAGAGATAAAGAGCAAAAATTCATATATTTGAGGACATAGGTTTAGCACATTCAAATCATGATATTTTCTATAGCTTCACATGCATTTGAAAGTTAATAAGGAAGACTGTAGAAGAATTGGTGCATTGGAGTCTCATGGTATTGGAAAGGTTATTAAAAGTATCATGGAAAGAAGCACTCTGACCACAAACATCTGATGATACTTGGAGATAAAGGTGTGGACAGTCTTATTTTTTTCCTTTCTTGGTTCTCTGGTAACTCACTGTCTGGCACCTCCACTCTGGCGACTAGAGGCGGAACCTGAGAGAGAGGACAATCCCCCAAACTTGGAGGATTCTATTACCCATGTGCAATGATCTGCCCAGCAAAGATTTCTGGGCCCAGAATTGCAGAATTGGGAGGAGTCACCAGGAATTGCTTAAAACAGAAAAGTCTTGCAGATATTCTGAACCAGCTGAGAATGTTGCTGTTGTTGTTAGGTGCCATTGATTCAATACTGACTCATAGTGACCTTGTGCACAGCAGAACGAAACACTGCCCGATCCTGGGCCAACCTCACTACTGTTGTCACACTTGAGTCCATTGACGATGCCCCTTGGCCAATCCATCTCGGGGGGGTAGGGGAGTCTTCCTCTTTTTCTCTGACAGTTCACCTTACCAAACATGATATCCTTCTCCAGCGATTGGACCTCCTGACAATATGTCCAAAGTATGAGAGATGAAGTTTGGACATATTTTTAGCCTGCAAGGAAGACTTTAGCTGCATTTCTTCCAAAATGGATCTATTGGTTCTTTTGGCAGGTCATGGAACTTTCAATATTCTCCTCCAACACCATAACTCAAAAGCATCAACTCTTCTACGGTCTTCCATATTCACTGTACAACTTTCACATGCATATGAGGTTATTGAAAATACCGTGGCTTGAATAAGGCGCACCATAGTCCTCAGGCTGACATCTTTGTTCTTCAACACTTTAAAAAGGTCTTGTGCAGCAGATTTGCTTAATGCAATACGTCGTTTGCTCTTTTGACTACTGCTTCGGTGAGTGTTGATAGTTGATCCAAGAACAATTAAGTGCTTGACAACTTCAAAATTTTCTCCACTGATAAGAATGTTGTTTATTGGTCCAGTGGT
>NW_006409017.1:355978-357157 GCF_000296735.1 Chrysochloris asiatica | reverse complement strand
ACATGAACAGACACTTCTCCAAGGAAGCCATGCAGGCAGGCAACAAACATGAATAAAAGCTCACAATTATTAGCCATCAGAAAGATACAAATCAAAACAACAATGATATATCATCTCACACAAGCAATAGCAGTGAACTTCAATAATGCAGAGTACAATAAATGCTGGCAAAGATGTGAGACTCACACCTTCCTACATTGTTGGTGGGAATGTAAAATGTAAAATGTAAACTGGCAAACAGTATGGCATTTCCTCAGAAAGTTAAAAAATAGAAATACTAACAATTGCTGTACTTGGAATAGAGCCACAAAAAATGCAAACCATAACACAAGTCATATATGTATACTAATGGTCATTACAGCACTGTTCATAATAGCAAAAAGCTGGAGACAGCCTAAATGCTCATCAATTAAATATTAAGTAACCAAACTGTGGTATATACACACAATGGAATATTATGCTACCCTGAAGAATAACAAGGAATCTGCAAGCCACCATGTTAGTCGGTCACAAAATGACATATAATGCATAAGACCATTTTTGTAAAAGTTTAAGAAAAGATACCCGTAATAAAGGTGAAAAATTATTTCTTGCTTATGGGGGTTGCAGTCTGGGGGAAGAGTTGAAGCAGGGAGGGAGGGGACGGTAAAGCACAGGGTAGGATATAGACAAATCATAGTTCAGGTGTTAGAGAATAAAATACACAAGAATGGGGATGGGGATAGAAGAACAAGGTAGATAGGTTTACAAGGGCTAAATGGAGCAGAGGTAAGCAGTGGTGTATGCTCAAACTTAGAACAACAGGGCTCAGTATTACAGGGATTGAGGCATAGACTGAATGGGTGAAAGAGGGTAAACAATGTTAAGATAATTGACTGTCTTATGAATATTGGTTTTCCTTGTCTACTACTGTAAAATAGATACTTGAATGAGATAGAAAGGAATGTTGACAAACATGATTACAAAAACTTGTAAGCCCATCTTCATCCTATAACTGATTGGAACACCTGAAAGTGGTTCTAGAATTTGTTTGGTGAAACTGACTTCCTGTGGAGTCTTTGTAGTCTATAGGACCTTAGTTGGAATACTGAGACTCATCCAGAACCTTCTGAAGTGGAACATTCCACTTGAAATAACAAGCAGACAGGGCTGGAATAGATAGAGGAATAAAAATACTTC
>NW_006409017.1:353341-354502 GCF_000296735.1 Chrysochloris asiatica | reverse complement strand
TTTTTGGGAGGCACCAGTCCCTGAAGAAGGACATCATGCTTGGTAAAGTGAGGGTCACTGAAAAAGAGAAAGACCCCTGAGAATGATTGAACAGTGGCAGCAACACAAGACTAGGTTTGCCTTCCTTCTGTTGTGTAGAAAGTAGCTAAGAATCAAAACAGACTCAATGGCACCTAACAACAACAATGCTATCAATGTATAAATGAATTTCAAATAAAGTTATGTGTATTAATATAAAACATTTCAAGTAATTGGATATCTAAAAGTCTCATGTATTTTAATGATATTATGATTAGGATATCAAATATTATACTTTAACCTCCATTATGTATCATTTTATACCCATTATTTAGGTTCAGTATAATTAAATAAAATATGAAGTATTCTCTGTAATGACAGCAATTCTGGAAAGATCATTAGTAACTCAAATTTATTTCTTTTGAAATAGATAGCTTGTTGGAAGTTACTATAAATCCATGTTACACATTTGCTTGCCTTATGTTTTCTTTGAGGGAAATAAATACATCTATGACAACACAGATTTGATGGCTTCAGATAAATATATGCAACATTATCCAAAACCAATTATCATATAGCCACTTTATAGCATATCTCTGAAAGCCAATCCAAAGGTTAACTACTATAGCTGAAATATTAATTCATTCGGGAAAATCTTAAAGTATTGCATTAATGATGCATTTAAATCATATTATATATTCCTTAATAGTCCATAAGTAGATCATTACAAGGAAGAAAGCCATTAATATGGGTATAAGGAATAATGCCATTTCTAGAGTTGAATTAAAATAGCATGATTAAAGTGCTCATTCTCATTTACATACTAAATAGTGTAGTACTATAAAGATTAGAGAACATTCCTGAAAGTACAATTAAGTTTTAGGAAACATCATATGAAAAAACTAATAACTTAAACAACTATCTAAAAATAGTTAAGATAGCCACCAAGATCAAATAGCACAGATTTTTTTTTTTTTTTTTCTATGTGGTGAATAATTTGCATTCAGTATCTCTATTGCATATACCTTGAGAGAAGATGCAATAATTCAGACACACAGTTACCTGGAAATCAGAAATTGTGGACTCAAAATGAGGGGATGATAAAGGCACGAAGTGACTGGCTTACATGTTTTCTAGAGGGGG
>NW_006409017.1:345743-352676 GCF_000296735.1 Chrysochloris asiatica | reverse complement strand
AAAAAAAAAAAAAAAGATAATGCTCTATATTCTAGCTTACTGAGATGATCTTAGAAGCTTTTGAGTAGCTATCTAAGCTACAACTATTGGTCTGCAGTGAAGGAGAGTGAAGGAAGCCAAAGGAAGTAATTAATTCTCAGGACTAATGGACCAAGAAACCACAGCCTCCTCTAGCCTCAGACGAGAACTAGATGATTTTTGGCTACAACTACAACAGCATATTGTAGTTGTTATTATTAGGTGTCTTGGATGGAGTGGTTCTGATTCATAGCAAATTTATGCACAACAGAACAAAACATAGTCTGCTCCTAAAAAACCTAGTGATCATTATGCCTGAGCCCAGTGATGCTTTCACTGAACCATTCCATCTCAATTTAGAAAACAATTGCTAAAAAGAACTTAAAATTACTTCAACAGTACATTGACAGGAAACTCTCAGTGGTTCAAGTCAAGTTCAGACATAATATGAAACGGGGATATCATTGTTGATGTCAGAGAATACCAGAAATCAGAGAATACCAGAAGGGTGCTTACCTTGCTTTATTGACTATGCAAAGGCTTTCAACTCTGTCCTTTCCAGTACAGGGCTGTACCTGTAGACTTAGCCCTGGACTGACTACCACAAGGTTCAAACCCACCAGTCACTTCTTGGAAACCTTACACAGAGTCACTATGACTATGTTGTTGTTTTTAGGTGCCATGGAGTCGGTACCTACCCATAGCGACCTTATGCACAGCAGAACGAAACACTGCCCGATCCTGGGCCAACCTCACTATTGTTGCCACTCTTTAGTCCATCGATGCTGCCACTTGGCCAATCAATCTCATTGGGGGATCTTCCTCTTTTTCTCTGCCCCTCTGCCTTACCATACATGATATCCTTCTCAAGAGACTGGAACATCCTGACACTATGTCCAAAGTATGAGAGACGAAGTTTGGCCATCTTGGCCTCCAAGGAGCACTCTGGCTGCACTTCTTCCAAATGAATCTATTGGTTCTTTTGGCAGCCCATGGCACTTTCTATATTCTCCTCCAACACCATAACTCAAAAGCATCAATTATTCTACAGTCTTCCTTATTCACTGTCCAACTTTTGCATGTATATGAAGTTATTGAAAATAACATGGCTTGGGTCAGTCACACTTCATCCTCAAGCTGACATCTTTAATTTCCAACACTTTTAAAAGGTCTTGTGCAGCAGATATGCCTAATGCAATACGTCATTTGATTTCTTGACTGCTGATTCCATGAGTATTGATAGCTGATCCAAGAAGAGTGAAGTCATTGACAACATCAATCTTTTCTCTGTTGATAAGAATATTGTTTATTGGTTCAGTGGTGAGGAATTTTGTTTTGTTTAAATTGAGATGTAATCCATACTGAAGGCTGTTCTCTATGATATTCATCAGTAAATGTTTTAAGTCCTCTTCACTTTCAGCAAGCAAGGTTGTATCATCTGCATATCTCAGATTGTTAATGAGTCTTCCTCCAATCCTGATGCCATATTTTTCTTCATAGAACCCAGCTTCTCAGATTATTTGATTAAGTGTGGTGAAATAATACAAACTTGTCTCACACTTTTCTTAATTTTAAACTACTCAGTGTCCCCATGTTCTGTTCGGACAACTGTCTCTTCATCAAGGTACAGATTCTTCATGAGCACAATTAAGTGATCCAGAATACTCATACTTCACAATGATGTCCATAGCTTGTCCTGATGCACACAATCAAAAGCCTTTGCATAGTCAATAAAGCACAGGTAAACATCTTTCTGATATTCTCTGCTTTCAGCCAAGATCCATCAGACATCAGCAATGATATCCCTCATTCCATGGCCTCTTCTGAATCTGGCTTGAACCTCAAGAAGTTCTCTGTCAATGAATGCTTGCAGCCGTTTCTGTATTACTCATTCTTTAAAATGTTATCTATTATGTTGTGATCCACACAGTGGAATTCCTTTGCATTAAAGGAATAAACCACAAGTAAACATCGTTTTCAACCTAGATCCATTTTATATCAATAATGGTGTCTCTTATTCTACATCTTCTAATGAATTTGCTTGAACTTTTCGCAACTCCCTGTTGATATACTGCTGTAACAGTTTTGAAATTATCTTCAGTAGAATTTTATTTGAATGTTATATTAATGATATTGTTTGGTAATTTTGACATCTATTTTGTCTCTTTTCTTTGGAATGGACACAAATATTGATCTCTTAAAATTGGTTGGCCACGTAGCTTTCTATTGCTAACTTCTAAATCATATTACATGAATATTCATGATATTTCACCCTATGAATATATATACCAATACATTTAACAATTGTTCAAAAATATTTCCAACAACAGATAAGAGGAACTTAAATCATTCCCCTACTGAGATTATAGGAAACCATAGGTTATGAGCAATGAAAGAGGATTAAATAAGTCTTAGTTTTATTCTTTGGTTTTCCTTTCAGACTTATTCTCCCTTGTATGTCTCAGTATCCACCCAGTTTCCAGATCATGAGTACCTCCACACCACTTTCTTTCTGCAGTGCAGACACCCTACTCACTTATGAACCTAGTATTTATATACCATATTCAGCAAAATCAAGCTGTGGTAGGGATCTAATACAGGAGTGAAGCTCACTCCACCCTACTAGGAAAGATTAAAAGATTAATCCCCTTACTGATCATCTTATCAAACAAACTTCTACTTTTTGGGGTTTATTCAAAGACCTGTATCCAATAACAAGGATCTCATTGCTCATGGGTTATTGCACTGAGCAAATCTGCTACAATACACATTGAAATGTTTAAAAACTAAGAGAATACTTTGAGGAATAAGGTGTGCCTGACCCAATTAAGATATTTTCAAGATACATATACACATGTGAAATATAAGTAAGGAAGACAGAAAACCAATTGATGCATTTTAATTATGTATTTGAAAAGAATATTGAATATACCTAGAAGCTGCAAGAAAAACTAATAAATCCAGTTTGGTAGAAGTATATCCAAAATGCTCCCTAGAACTGAGAACAATGAGATTCCATTTTACATACTCTGAAGGTCATCATACTTGGTAGCAGTTCAGTGAAAAAGAGTATAAGACCCTCAATGAGTTGAAATGTTACCAGGGCTGCAATAATGAATTCAAGCTCAGGAATGATTGTCAGGATGGTGCAAGATTGAGAATGGTTTAGTTATGTTGTAATAGGGTTGCTATGAGTCAGAACCAACTTTAGGACTCCAAACAACAACAGCACCAACTCATACTATTTATTTTCACAGTGGGGACCCATTGGCTCAACATTAACAACTATGCTATTATAATGGCATCCCTTCTTCAACCTATTTATAGATGAGCAACAACCAAGGATGGATTTGGCATTGTTAGATGCCATCAAGTTGTTTCCAACTTATAGAGATCCTATGCACAACACAATACAATCTTTCATCATTCTCACAGTTGTTGCTATGTTTGAACCTATCATTGCTGCCACTCTTCCAGTGTTTGGGTAGACTTTTATAATTCTATGTTTTCAACTCATCATCTCAACATTAACTTAATTCAAATTCATTAATGATTAGCCTAGTTTTATTCCATCAGATGATTTAATATAAAAGCCACAGTGTAATTAATATATTTATAAAATCTGCTAGGTTATGTAAAAAAAAAAGTACAGCTACAAAATCATAGAAACCTTTGTTAAACAAAGTATAAAACTATGAACCTATTCTTTCAAATATTATACTCCATCTAACTCTATGTGATTCTGAATATGGTGTTTTCAACATTTGAACTCTTCCCTGAAAAAAAATTCACTCTATGATTTACAATATATCAAAACAGTAGAAGTTTGGGCATCCTTGAGAGACCGATCCTTGATTCCATTTTTAAATGTTCTTTGAAATTTTGAACAAAAGAAGTCTGAACAAGGAAGATCAGGGTGATAGGGTGAATGGGAAAAGGTTTCAAATGAAATTCTCACAAAGCAATCCTTTTTACCTTCAAAGAATGAGTAGTTTTTTGGTCAGTACAGCCTCTGATAGTGTAGTGGTTACGAATTGGGCTGCGAACCTCAGGGTCAGCAGTTTGAAACTACTAGGTGTTCCATGGGAGAAAGATGAGGCATTCTGCTCCTGTAAAGATTTACAGCCTCAGAAACCCTGTACAGAGTCGCTATGGGCACATAACAAGAGCTACAGCCTCTGTTCAGTAATTCCCAACTGCAAAAAGGGGCAGAAGACCAATGTCTGACATCCTATGACTTCCCAATGAAAAAGAAGAATTATACTGGTCACCATTCAGCCCAAGACTAGTGGTTAAGGAGGTCAGAAAAGCCCCACCCTCCAAACATCCTTACCCATTGTAACACCAACTTTCCCACCCATAGGACTTTCTAGTTTTCATTGTAATAGCTACACAGAACTCAAAGATCCTAAGACCATACTCATGATTATGGACTTTATTAGAAAAGACACAGATTACAAATCAGCAACAAAAATGCTGAGAACACAGTTCTTCAGTAGTATAGTGTCTTCTAAGTTTTGCCCAAAGGCCTATTTTTGGCTCTGGGACCATTGGTATGCTCTCTGAGCAGCTCAGGCAATATTACAAGATCTTTGACACCTGTTTAAATTCAAGGTGGAAAAGTAAATATATTTTGCAGTACAATTTTCTGATCTTTTTGTCACACAGGCATTTTTAAAAATTTCTTAAACCTTCTTCTTCTTCTTCTTTGAAGTTGTTAAGTGCCTTCGAGTAGTTTCAATTCATATTGATGCTGTTGTTAGGTGCTGTCCAGTCAGTTCCTACACGTAACGACTGTATGAACAGAAATAACTACTGCCTGGTACTATGCACTCTCACGGTTGTTGCTGCTCTTGAGCTCATTTCTGGTGCCACTGGGCCAATCCACCTCATTGGGGGTTTTCCTTTTCTTTGCTGACCATTTCCTTTAAGAAGCATGATGACCTTCTCCGTGGATTGTTCACTCCTGATAATATGTCTGAAGTATGAAACACAAAGCCTAGCCATCCTGGATTCTAAGGATCATTATGACTATATGTCTTTGAACACAAGTTTGTTTTTGTTTTATTTCTTCTGAAAGTTTATGGTACTCTAAATATTTCTCTTCAACACTACAAATCAAATACAATAAGTCTTCTATGATCACCCTTATTCATTCTCCATCTTTCACATACATATGTAGTTGTAGTTAAGTGCCATTGAGTTGGTTCCAACCCATAGTGACCCTGTATAGGGTTTCTGAGGAGTAACTGGTAAGCTTGAACTGCTGACCTTGTAGTACAAATTGACTTTGCAGTCCATTGCATTAGCCCACAGCACCAGACCAGGACTCCTCACATCCATATGAGGATGGCTTGAGTCAGGTGCACCTTAGTCATCATACTGATAATTTTGCTCTTCTACACCTTAAAGACGTCTTGTGCAGCAAATCTGCCTATTGCAAAGTATCATTTGATTTCAACTGTTGCTTACATGAACGTTGATTTTGGATCCAAGCAAAATGACCTCTTTGACAACTTCAATCGTTTATTTATCATGCTGTTACTTATTAGTCTAGTTGTGAGTATTTTTTTTATCTTGACACTGAGGTACAATCCATATTATAGTTTTTTATCCTCATCAATAGGTATTTAAAAGCCGCTTCACTTCCAGCAAGCAAGTTTGTATCATCTACATATTGTTGTTGTTATGAGTCTTCCTGTAGTCTTGATGCCGCATATTTCTTCATATAATCTATCTTCTTGGAATATTTGAATAAGTATGCTGAAATAATGTAGTGCAGATGTACAACTCTCTTGATTATAATCCATTAAGTATACCCTTATTCTGTCTGAATGATTGCCTCTTCTTTTGTGTACAGGTTTCTTACGAGCACGATTAAGTATTTTGGAATACACATTCTTTGCAAAGTTATTTATAGCTTGTCATGATATAAACAGTTAAAAACATTTGTCAATAAAGCACAAGTAAACATCTTTCTGGTATTCTTTGATTTCAGCCAAGGTCTATCTGACATCAACATTGGTATCTCTTATTCTATATCCTATTCTGAATCCAGCTTAAATTTCTGTCAGTTCTTTGTCATTATGATATTGAAGCGATTCTCTAATTAACTTCATCAAAATTTTACTTACATGAGATATTAATGGTATTTCTTTTTATTTCCACATTCGGTTGCATCACCTATCTTTGAAATGAACACACATATGGATCTCTTCCAATACATTGTAGCTGTCTCCCAAATTTATTAGTAAAGAAGTACAAGTGCCTCCAGTGCTGTGTGTTTGTGAAGACATCTATTGTATTCCATCGATTCCTGGAACCTTGTTTTTGTCAATGCCTTCAATGCAGCATGGACTTCTTCCTTCCTTACCATTGGTTCTTTATCATATGCTGCCTCTTGAATTGTTTGAACATCAACCATTTCTTATTGATACAGTGACTTTGTATATACTTCCCAACGGCTTTCTATCTTGTGCATCATTCAATATTTTACCCACAGAATCTTTCAATTTAAAAAGTAGAAGCTTGAATTTTTAAATCAGATTTTTCAGCTTGAGAAATGGTGACCTTCTTCTTCAATATAATATTTGACTTTATATTCTCAAGCTGGGCTTTCAATTTTCAGTCCAACACTTTAGTGTCCTCATTTTTTTCTATTCACTTTAGTATTTCTGTACAGGAGAGCAAGTTTCAGAGTCTTTTCTGACATCTATTATGGTCTTTTCTTTCTTTCAATTTTAATGACCTTTTGCCTTCTTCCTGTATGAAATTATTGGTGTCATCCTACAGCTGTTTTGGTCTTTGGTCATCAATGTTTAATGCATTAAATGTGTTCTTAAGATGGTCTCTAAATTCAGGTAAGATATATTAAGGTCATATTATGGCTCTCATTGGCTTGTTTTAGCTTTCTTC
>NW_006409017.1:344374-345128 GCF_000296735.1 Chrysochloris asiatica | reverse complement strand
GGCTCTAGGACTTAGCCCTAAATTTGACCTGGGTGGGACATTTTATTCCTGGCTTACCTAAAAAGACACAGCCAGTCTGGCCATACAGCCAAACTTTATTTGCACCATATAAAACCCGAACATAAAAGTCAAGAGCCAACACCAACCACATATAAAAGAACACATCTATT
This sequence comes from Chrysochloris asiatica, assembly GCF_000296735.1. Classification (NCBI taxonomy): domain Eukaryota; kingdom Metazoa; phylum Chordata; class Mammalia; order Afrosoricida; family Chrysochloridae; genus Chrysochloris; species Chrysochloris asiatica. The sequence continues at coordinate 344,958 of NW_006409017.1, read as the reverse complement.
TTGAGAATTACACTGTGTGTTCACAGATACCTAATTGACCTTCAGAAATAATAATAATAATAAAAAAAGTGGACAATCTTTCTTCCATTCATTTCTCAATATCTATCTGTGCACCTCCATGGTTTTGACTAGAGGAGGGATCTGAGCGAGTGTACACCTCTAACCCCCACTGGAGGTTTCTAATGTGCATGCACAGTGACCAGCAGAGCAAGGGCTACTGGACAGTTGACTACAGTTTTATTTTTGTATTTGTATAGTGGTTTTTTATTTTTTTTTTTTCACATTGTTTCTGGTTTTAGTCCTTTTGGACTAATTTTTTTTTTCCCCCCTAGGGGTATGAGTTTACTCTCTTACTTACCCAGGAAGAGACAGCAATATAGCCATATAGCCAAGCTGAAAATATACCCGATAATATTCCACCATTTATAAAGGAGCCAAAACCATCTGCAAGGCATTACACAGATACCCAACACTCACTAAGACAGCCAGCAGTTGAGCAATAAGAGAAATGAATAGTGAAGGCTCTCTCCAGATCACATCCACCAGGAGACACTTAGTAAGCTTAACAACACAGCAACATGCAT
>NW_006409017.1:343739-344274 GCF_000296735.1 Chrysochloris asiatica | reverse complement strand
AAAAAAAAGTGGACAATCTTTCTTCCATTCATTTCTCAATATCTATCTGTGCACCTCCATGGTTTTGACTAGAGGAGGGTCTGAGCGAGTGTACACCTCTAACCCCCACTGGAGGTTTCTAATGTGCATGCACAGTGACCAGCAGAGCAAGGGCTACTGGACAGTTGGCTACAGTTTTATTTTTGTATTTGTATAGTGGTTTTTGACTTTTTTTTTTTTTTTTAACATTGTTTCTGGTTTTAGGCCCTTTGGACTAATTTTTTTTTTTTTTTACCCCCCTAGGGGTATGAGTTTACTCTCTTACTTACCCAGGAAGAGACAGCAATCATGGCCATATAGCCAAGCTGAAAATATACCCGATAATATTCCACCATTTATAAAGGAGCCAAAACCATCTGCAAGGCATTACACAGATATCCAACACTCACTAAGACAGGCAACAGTTGAGCAATAAGAGAAATGAATAGTGAAGGCTCTCTCCAGATCACATCCACCAGGAGACACTTAGTAAGCTTAACAACACAGCAACATGCAT
>NW_006409017.1:316502-318359 GCF_000296735.1 Chrysochloris asiatica | reverse complement strand
CATTATCGGTTCTTGATCATGTGTTAACTCTTGAAATGGCTTAACATCTACCATTTCTTTTTGGTATAGTGACAGTGCATTTCTTCCATCTTCTTTTATTGCCTTGTGCATCATTCAATAGTTTGTGAAAATTACAAGTCAAAGCTTCAACATGTAATGTTGAAGCTTGATATTCGAAACAAAACAAATCAAGAAAAAATTGATGTAAAAAACTATAACAATTTTCTCAAATTAAAACAGATTTCCTAAAATGGGCCTGGAAGTTGCCCAGTGAAAGAGGTTTCCTGTGGAGTCTCTGCACTGCATAAAACCATAAGTGGAATCATGTTCCCCATCCAGAATCTTCTGAGGTGATAAATTTCCACTTGCAAAGACAAGCAGGTCAGCCTGGAGCTACAGGGGTAACAGAAAATACTTCTTGAAAGAAAGACCAGCAGGAAAAATTAAAAACAAAAACGGCAGTCTGACTGACTACTACAAGAACAAGCAAGTTGTTCAGTGGGAAGTCATCAATGCAAGAAATCAAGTTCCCTCAAGGCAAACCCCCTTCCAAAACTGAAACTTAAAGTGAATACACAAACAGTCATGTAATCTTGCTGGTGAACACGTTGGTCCACCGATGAGGGGAATTGGGGGAAAACCGGTAATGAAGCTGTGGGATACATCCAACCATGCTCAATAGACTCCTGTCAACCTGGTTGACCAGCAGTATAGCGAGATCTGGGGACTCCTGAGCCCATGGACAGGTGCATAGCCACAAAGGACTAGAGTGGAGAGTGAAGTGTCCGGCTGATATGAAGTGAGAAGAGATGCACAAGAGCACCCACACTTGCAATAGTTGATGAACTTGACCTACACTTATCAATGCAGTAGCTTAAAAGAGACAACAAATCTTTACAACAAGGATCACTCCCACCCTTCAGTACACAGACTTAACAGGGATGGGCAATTTGGACACTGACTACCCAAAATGGGAAGGGGGCTACAAAGGCATGAAGTGACTGGCTTATAAGCTTTAAAGAGGGAATTTAGTTTCAAAGGATGTAGGGGGAGGGAGAATCTCCACTGAGTGGTTTCCAACCTGTCTAGATGGAATTGGTGAAAGGAGATGGGGGTAAGACTTTTGTGATTAAATGGTGAATAATTACTGTCAGGATTGATTGTGAATGCTGCAAATGTAAAGGTAGATGTTTTGTAACAAAAAGAGAGGAGTGGTTCATCTTGTAGTCCAGGAGTGGAGGACCCTGGAACCATCAAGGGAGAGGAGTAGAGTGTGTGACCCTGTCCAGAGAAGCAGCCATGCCAGAGATGGAGGCAGAGATGATGATGTGTAGAGCTGGAGCAGCTGGCAACTCTAGACTCAGGGAGGGCGAGGGGTTCTGTGCTGGCAGTCAGGAGACAGTCTTGCAGGGTATGCTCTTCAGTTGTTTGAATGGTTATATATTCCTTAGTGTTTTGGTGTACATAAAAACAAAACAAAACAAAAAACCCAGAGGAAATGGAAGAAAATGTGGTTGAATGATGATGCATGGAGGGGATTGTAATCATAGCAATGAAATGAAAGATGATGGGATAAATGTAAATCTGATGTAAACTATCATTCTCCCATGTAAACTATCATTCAACACACAATAAAAACTTTTAAAAAGTTAAAACACATTTCAGGATAATTTCATTAGACAATAATATTAGTTAGGCTTAAGGTTTCATATTGTGTTTTTCTTCTCTTAGCTGTGAATTAGAGTAGTCAATGCATCAACTGAATGGATAAATAACTAAAAATCACATCATTGTTATGTCTTTGCTTTTTAAAGTGTGCACTTTGAATTATAAAAAGTTTGAATTGTTATTTAGCAA
>NW_006409017.1:313832-315301 GCF_000296735.1 Chrysochloris asiatica | reverse complement strand
CCATGGCACTTTTAGTATTCTCCTCCAGCTCCACAATTAAAAGGCATCAATTCTTCTATGATCTTCCTTATTGACTGTCCAGCTTTCGCATCCATATGAGGTTATTGAAAATACCGTGGCTTGGGTCGGGCGCACTTTAGTCCTCAAGGTGACATAAAAATAAAACCTTATATATTGTATGTTGAGTGCAACAGCATTTCACACTAAGATATGAAAAATGACAACATCTTAAATAAAATGAACCTCTTTTTTAAACATATATTATAGCAAAGATCTTTATACATCATCTTTGTTGTTGTTAAGTGTCTTCCAGTGGGTTCTGACACATAGCAACCCTATATCAGTTTTCTTTGGCTTTGTAATCTTCACTAAATTAAACCAGGGAATTTTGATACTTATTTGTGGTTCCTTTGAATGGATATGAAGAGTTTTACAACAGTTTTTGCAACATATGTCTTCACCATAATGTGGTTGTATGATTTCCTTTTGGAAAATATAACTGTTCTTAAATTCATGTAAATGTTGTATATACTAAATTTATATACTTTAAACTTAGTTCTTATTTTTTTCCACATACAATTCAAACTAAAATTGCAATTACTATTTATTTTGGTTTCTTAATCTTTTCATTGCTACTTTATTATTCAAATTTTCTTTTCAGCTCCTCTACATCCAGCAAACACTTTATCCTCCTGAAAGTTTCAAATTACATAGAAACCTCAATTGTTTTTATTGCTATTCTTTAACTATGAACATCTCTTTTCTAAATCAACTACTCAAATATATTAAGTATAAATTTTCTCTCTTCATTGTCACCCAAACCACTGAACCCTTTACCTTCTATTGATGCCTTCTGTATTTGGTCCCTTTTTAACTCAGTACTGACAAATGTAATCATTATATGGAAAATATTTCTCAGCTTACCATTTGTCTTCTATTTCTTTCACAAGGCAACATTCAACATAAACTGAACCACAAAGAACAGACTCAAATATTTTGGAAAACACTAACAAAAGTAGAGAACTTCTCTTCCCCCTAAGATGTTCATGAGAGCTAGTTGACATTGAGTCATTTCTGTTTCACAGTGACTTTATCCACAACAGAACGAAACACTCCCCAGTCAAGAATCAACCTCATATCCATTGCTATGTTTGGCCCATTGCTGCTGTCACTTTGCAAATCCACCTCATTGGAGGTGTTTCTCTTTTTCCACATTCATACATTTTACCAAGAATGTCCTCCTCCTCTAGGGACTGGTCCTTCCTGATAAAATGTATGGCATGAGGGAGATGACACCTGGCCATCCTGGCTTACAAGGAGTATTCTGGCTGAACTTCTTCCAACACAGATTGATTTGTTCTTTGGGCAATCCATGGTAATTGCAATACTCTCCTCCAACACCATAACTCAAATGCATCAATTATTCTACAGTCTTCCTTATTCACTGTCCAGCTTAACATGCATATTGT
>NW_006409017.1:308906-312132 GCF_000296735.1 Chrysochloris asiatica | reverse complement strand
AAATGAAGGTCCTGTGGGTTTTTCTCCCACATACTTTAATCCATTCACTTCATCATAGTCAACTCTACTTTGAGTAGGCATCTCTTCCCCAGTCATCTTTTGAATGCCTTCCATCCTGAGGGTCTCGTTTTCCAGCATTGTATCTGACAATGTTTCTCAGCTATTCATAAAGTTTTCAGTAACCACATATTTGGAAGCAGTTAGTCACTCCTTCTTTCTAGTCTGTCTTTGTCTAGAATTTAATCTGAAACCTGTCCACTATGACTGACCCTGCCGATATTTAAAATACTGGTTGCATTGCTTTCAGAATCACAACAACTCACAAGCCACCACAGTACGACAAACTGACAGACTAGTGGTGCACAAGTAGGACATAGGTCAAAGTAATAAAAAACATCAAACTCCTTTTCCAAATTTACATACATACTATTAACCTCCACAGAGATAGGCACTTGAGGACTGACTGTATCAATTCAATTACTATAAGCATACTGGTGTTAGTATGGATGTAGAGTAATTTATATGATTCCTCATCTTTTTTTTTTTTATTTTTTCAATCTTTGAATTCCTGTAGATCATGTATGAAATGGTTAATACGCACATTGGTTATGTAAGTTTTATATAACCCATTTACATTGACCTGATTTTTAATCTTTAAGTGAAAAATCAATTACTTATGCTTTGTGGATTACACAGGATTTGTTTTATGCTTTTTCAATGTCACTTTACTCTTGTTTTGTGACTTTATCATATTTAGCCAATTTCACTAATTGTACCATACTTTATGGCTGTTAACAAGAACAACAACCAAAGATCTTAGGGGCTTCTTTAGTTTGAAGGTACAGGTGACAACTAGGTATTCATTTATCATGTGAATATATGTGACACCATATGAACCAATATGAGGGTAAGTAAAAAAGTACTACTCCAAGAATTTCAGTTTATAATGCATTGCTTTATTCCAAACAAAAGTATTTAAGCATGTCTCTGTGGTCAGTGGATGGATATAATTACAGATAATTTCTTTAAATAATACATTAGTGTTAATCTTTTTATATTGCATAATGAAAAAAGCAAAACCAAAATATTTTTGTGCCATTGAAAAAACGTAATTTGAATTCAGGGTTAATAACAAAATATTAGCAAATCTTTGTGGATGACTTGCTAAATCACTGAAACTTTGCAGCATGTTAATAGGAATGGTGCCACATAAAAAACAGCAATAGTTTTTAGATGGAACAATAGTTTTTAGATGTAAAAAATGTTTTAATACATATCAAGAAGAGCTTAAAAATGAGCCAAGAGAAGAAAGACAATCAACCTCAATGAATGAAGAAATTGTGGCTGAAATACTGACACTAGTGGAAGACCATATGATAAATAAGATAACTACTAAATTTGGGATCTCACATGTTTTTAAGTATATTTAATTATGCACAAACACATTGGCCTATGCAAACTTTTGGCTCAATGAGCACCAAAAGTATTACAAGAAGATCACCTAACTTAAATAGGTAAACTTTTCCATCAGTCTTTTAAGCAAGAGTAAAGCTAAAAAAACATAATTGTATGGAACAAATCATAACTGGGAATGAATCTTGGGTTTGTTTGTTTTTTCCCAAAGGTATTTTCCTAATGAATTTGTTAAAGTACATAGGGAAATCATGACAACTTATGAAAAAGTTTTATGAAAATGGAGAACTTCATTGTTAGAAAAAGTCTAGGAATGATGTAAATGAGGAATTTTGGGTTTCTTCCATCATTGTAATGTACCTGTTCATTCTACAAGTGTAATAAGATTTCTGTTATACAAATTTCATTGGTAAATCTTGCCTCATCTGCCATAAAGTCCTGATCTTACCACTTCATACTCAGTTTATTATCCAAATGCAATGAACATTGAAAAGTAACAGGATTTGAAGCCCTGAAGAATACTAACATTGTCCTTTTGATACCGTGTAAATTGAAGAGTGAAGAGTTCTTCAGGGAAGGATTAGACCAAGAGGGAGGACACAGTGAGGAACAATGGCTTCACATTTTGATATTCTTGTTTAATGAAGGCTTTTATAATTTATAGCAATACTTTTTGACATACTCTTCTGTGTGCAAAAGGACACTTCTAAGCAAATTCATTAGTCAAAAGTTATTGAAAAAGAATTTACTATATAATAGTATCAGAAAACATTCACTCCTTTTTTTTCTCATAAGAAATGGATCTGTAATGGCAAGTAATTTATTACTATGGGTCTAATGGAAGATGCAGACCAGGGATATCATTGATGATATTATATGGATTTTGGGTGAAAACAGAAAACATTTATAAAATATTTTTGAGACAAAGGCATTCAACTATATGGATCATAACAAACTACTGATAAAGTTATGAATAAAGAAAATTCTTGAATATTCACTTGTGCCCCTGTGGAGCCTAAACATAGATCAAGAGGCAGTTTTTGGAATGGAACTAAGGCTTTAGAAAAGGTTTGGGTCAGGTTTGTTTCTTTTCACATTACTTATCCACTGTTCATGCTGAACAAGTGATTGTGAAAGCTACACTATATAAAGGATTTCTAATATGGTAGGATAATCAATGAACTGCAAACCACAGATCAGCAATTCAAACCCACCAGATGTTCCTAGGAAACACTATACAGAGTTGCCATATGTTGGAACCAACCCAGTGGCACTTAACAGCAACAACACACTATATAAAGAGAAACATCATATTAATAATGGAAAAGGACTAATTAACAATCTGTTATATGCAGATGCCTCAACCTTACTTGCTGAGAAACAACATGATTTAAAACACTCATTGATGGAGTCAAAGACCTTCAGTATGGATTGTTCCTGAATGTGAAGAAAATAAAACTATTCACAATTAGCACAGTATTGTGATACAAAGTGACTGGCTTACAAGTTTTCAAGAGGCAGTTTAATTTCAGAGTATGTGGAGGTAGTTAGATTCCCAACCGAATAGTTTTCATCTTTTCTAGACAGGTGAAAGGAGATGGGGATCAGAGTCTTATGATTCAATGAATAATTGTTATCATGACTAATTATGATTGTCACATCTTTAAAGGTAGAAGTTTTGTAACAAAAAGGGAGAAGTAGTTAATCTTATAGTCCAGGAATAGAAGACTCTAGGACCATCAAGGGAGAATAATACAAGCAGAATGTGGTACCCTATCCATAGAAGCAGCAACAGGAGAGAAGCATGCAGAGA
>NW_006409017.1:308163-308641 GCF_000296735.1 Chrysochloris asiatica | reverse complement strand
CCATGTAAACTATCATTCAATTCACAATAAAAACTTGAAAAATTATATGGGACTATCAAAATAAAATTTTAGGCAATTTGAATAAACACAAGACAGTATCATGATAAAGAATGAAGAAATTGAAGATGTCAAAGATTTTATTCTTCTTAGATCAACATTAAAAGGGTTCTGGTGGCTCTGTAAGACAAGCACTGTACTGTTATCCTCAAGGTGAGCAATTTAAACTCACCAACTGCTCTGAGGGAGAAAGATGTAGTTTTGTAGTCCTATACATATTTACAGCCTCCAAAATCCTATCACAGGTCTCTATGAGTTGCAATTGAGTCAATGACAGTGAGTTTGAGTTTCTGTTTGAGATCAGCATTCAAGGTCCTTGGAAGCATCAGTCAATAAATCAAATGGCATGTTGTATTAGACAAATATGAGGTATGATACCTCCTTAAATTATATATATGTATATGAAATGTCACATTGTTGA
>NW_006409017.1:305213-307000 GCF_000296735.1 Chrysochloris asiatica | reverse complement strand
CCACACCAGGAGTGTATGCATATAGTTATTGTTTACATATTATAGAGACAATAGTAAACTTTTGTGGTCCAAATGTCACTAAAAAAACATTTGGGGCACATTTGGTATAATACAAGTATTGTATAAATCTGAACCAAATATGTATATTAGTGGACTAAAATATAAGCTGTAACTTAAATTTTTATTTCTTTTTCAGTTATGGTGTTTAATTATTTTATTTTATTTTGGTGGATCTACCATGATAGTCTGGTTTTCTGTTTTATAAATTTCAGTGCTAATTAAGACAAATATTATATTTTAAAAATCAACTCTGATTATGTGTCTCTTATGATTAGAGAAAGCTCAACAATTACGAGGCCATAGAACAGATTGTGCTGATAACTCCCTGGAGATTATAAAATAAATTCCGTACTGTTGTGTGTTGATAGATAGATAGATAGATAGATAGATAGATAGATAGATAGATAGATAGATAGATAGATATACCCAGTGTGCCTTTAACAATGTAATAATGGATTAGCCGATTTAGAGACTAAAATGGAAAGATAGTTCAGCGAGAAAAATTAAAAATGTAGTATTTGCTTCTGTTGTTGTTATTAGGTATTACTGAGTCTATTTTGACTCATAGTGACCCTATGCATTCCAGAATGTAACAATGCCAGGTCCTCTGTACAGTGAAAATCCAGAGATAAAGAGATTTTGGAGAGTTGTCCTGATGTATTCACAATTTTTTTTATAAAACAGAGGCAGATTATCAAACTTTAGAGAAGGTGGTAAATTGGTGTCTTTGAAAATCTAGGAAGATGGACTTTTTACTGGTGTTGTTGTTAGGTGCTGTGAGTAAACTTTCAATCCAAGAGACCCATATAATACGGAACAAAACTTCCCAGTCATATATCATTCTCATAACATTGGTAGGCTTGAGGCTGATGTTGCAACCACTCCATCAATCCATTTCATTGAGTGTCTTTTTCTCTATTTCTGAACCTCTACATTACTAAGACTGCTATTCTCCAGGGACTTGTCCATACTAATTAAATGTTCAAATTACATGAAGCAAAGTCTAGTCATCCTCTCTTCTAAGGAGCTCTATGGCTGTATTTGTCCAAAGCGAATTTGCTTCTTCTTCTGACAATCCATGGATTGTTCAATGTTTATCAACACCATAATTCAAATGCACCAATCTCCTTTGGCCTTTTTAACTCATTTTCTGACTTTCTCTTGCATATAATGTGACTGAAAATACCATGACTTGTATCAACTTCACCTTAATCCTCGAAGTGACATCTATACTTTTTAACACTTAAAAGAGGTCTTTTGAAGCACATTGATTTCTTGTTTGCTGCTTTCATGGACCATGATTGTGGATCAAGTATGATGAAAATTCTTGACAACTTCATTTTTTCTGCATTCAATGCTTATTGATCTAGGTGAGAGGATTTTTGTTTTCTGTATTTTGGAGTCTTTGATTTTTTTTTAAATAAGTTTTTATCATAAGGTTTGCATGGAAAAATATCAGTTTTACATTCACCTTATCCTATTTCATTGTATTGCAATGATTTTAACCCCTCTATGCATCATCAAATAACCCAAGGGTACACCCCACAGGTCTACCCCCTTCCCCGGCCATCAACACACAGCCCCTCTCCCTCCCTGAGTTCAGTGTCCCCAGCCACTCCATCTGTCCATGTCATTGTCTCTGTCTCCATCCCTGGCATCTCTGCCTCTCTGGGTAGGGTAGGGTCCCAATCTCCGCTCTTCTCACTTGATGGTCCCAGGGACCTCTG
>NW_006409017.1:286608-303688 GCF_000296735.1 Chrysochloris asiatica | reverse complement strand
AATACATATGAAGGAGGAGGGGAATGGAAGAACAAGGCTGATGGGAGAACAGTTAGACAGTTTCACATGGGTTAAGTGGGACAGAGATAAATGCTGATGTATGCACAACCTTGGAACAACACGGCTCCAGGATACAGGGATTGAAGCATGGTTTGAAGGGGTATAAGAGGGGAATAATGTTAAGATGCTAGGCTGTTTTTTGAATCTTGGTTTCCATTGCCTACCATTGTAAAATAGACTCTGGGGGGAGAGGGGGAGGGGGAGGGCTACAAAGTCAAGAAGTGACTGACTTACAAGTTTTCAAGAGGGAACCTAGATCCAGAGGGGGAGGGGGAGGGAAGAAAGTAATAGCCAGAAGAATCACTATGGAAAGATTATAAATCCATCTTCAGCCTTTAACTTATTGGAATACTTTAAAGGGAACTAGAAGTTGCCCAGTGAAAGAGGCTTCCTGTAGAGACTTTACATTGCATAAGACCATAGTTGGAATCCAGAACCCCATCCAGAATTGTCTGAGGTAGGAAATTTCCACTGGAAAGTACTAGTAGACCAGCCTGGAGTGTCCAGAAGAACAGAAGATACTTTGTGAAAGAAAGACTGGCAGGAGTAATCTGAAACAATAACGGCAGTCTGATTGATTACTACAAGAACAAGAAAGCTGGTCAACCAGGAGCCATCAAGGCAAGTGGCCAGGACCCATCAGTACAAACTCCCTTCCAAGACTGAGACTCAAGGGTAATACATGAGCAGGCAGGTGGTCTGGCTGGTGACCCTGTCAATCACCGATCAGGGGAAGAGGAGGAAAAAAACAGCAATGAAATTGTGAGGTAAGTCCGACCACATTCAATAGACCCCTGTGAACCCAGGTGGAGACCTGGATGGCCAGTAGTACAGCAAGACCTGGGGACCCCTGGGTTCAGAGGCAGTGATATGGCCACAGAGGATTAGAGCAGAGATTGAAGCATCCAGTTGATATGAAGTGAGGGGAATGCACAAGAACACCCATAATCTTTGTGTTTTTATCAGTAACTGCCTCAAGTCTTCTTCACCTTCAACAGACATTGTTTTGTCATCTGCACAGGTTGTCAATATGTCTTACTCTAATACTTATGCCACATTTCTCTTCATATAGTCAAGCTTCTAAGCTTATGTTCTCAGCATACAGATTGAATAATTCTGGTGACTAACACAACCATGATCCAAAGCCAGAGAGTATCCTCTTGTTGTGTTTGGATGACTGATACTTGGCATGTTTACAGGTCCCACAGAAGTACAATTATGTGTTCTGGAAATTCTTAAAAGTATTATTCATAATTTGTCATAACCTTCAAAGTCAAATGCCTTTGTTTGATCAGTAAAACACAAGCAAACATCTCTCTGATATTCCTTGCATTTAGTCAAGGACTATATGATATTAGTAATGAAATCTTAATTACACATACACTTCTGAATGCATTTTGAATTCCTATTGCAATCACTCTTCAATTTCCTTCAGCATCTTTGTGTGAAATATTCATAATACTGTTAGATAATGTGCCCATTTTGTTGTATCACCATTCTTTGGAATGGCCATGTATATGAATCTTTTCCAGACCACTCTCCATGTCACTGTCTTCCAAATTGTCATAGATGAGTGAAGAACTCCAACATTGCATCTTTTTTATTGAATGGATAACAGATCATCTGACTCAACATGATCAGTACTAGTCCATTTCACCTCACTATTTTCTAGAATATCAATCTGTATATGTTCCATTTGATTTTTAACAACTTCCATTTTTTCTAGATTTATAGTTTATGTGTTCCATATTATGATTATTAATGGCTATTTCCAGCGGTTTCTTCTTATTTTAAGTTGTGTTACATCAGCAAATGAAGGTCTTCAAAGTAATATCCCATCTATGTCATTAAAGTTAACTCTAGTTTGAAGAGACAATCCTCCCCAGTAGTTATTATGTGCACTTTCTAACTGAATGAGCTCATCATCCAGCAGTTCATTAGTAAATATTCTGAGGCTATTTATAAAGTTTTAAATAGCCATTTGTTTTTTGAAATTGATCACCAGTTCTTTCTTACTAGTCTCTTTTAATATTGCAACTCTGTTGCAAACTGTTAACCATGCGTGAACCTGCTGGTATTTTAAATTTTGGTGGCATTGTTTCAAGCATCAAGCAACACTTAAGCCACTACAGTTCAGCAAACTAACAGACAATGGTGGAAATGGCCTTTAGAATGTAGAGAACACAAGAAAACAATTCTCCTCCAGAGCTTTCAGAATGAAGACAGTCCTGAGAACACATTTTTGACTTCTAACTTTTATAACAGTAAGATAATAAACGGTGTCCTTTTAAATCACTAAGGTTGAAGTAATTTGTTACAGCAGCAAAAAAAAAGAAAAAAAAGATTAATGAAGCTATAATTTCCAATTTTCTCAATGCAAAATTAGGCATTTGATGCCTATTTCAGACACACAAAAAGACATACATGTAGAAAAGAGAAAAGAATAAGGAGAAAGGCTTTTCTCATTAGCAACCAAAATATAGTAATAATATTTTTGTTTAGTAAGTAACCGTCTATAGTTCTGCCATTTTTAAACCATTATCATGAGTAGTATTATTTGAATAGTTATAAAATAAGACATACCCAATTAACACCTATTTGGTAATAGCCCACTTAGATATAAAACAATGTTCCCACAAATATTATATCATTCCAGCTTATTCATAGGAAACATTTTGTTTTCATATTTCATAAAACAATTTTTATGAAATTTATAACTCCTCACAATCATATAAAATGAAAATTGTTGGGATTTGTAATGTGTTGAATATAACCACCATATGTGTATATTACATTGGTGTAATTGATATTTTATAATGTTTACTACTCATTGATATTTTATAATGTTTACTACTCAATAAAATGCTCTTATTATATAAGAATTCAGGAAAGGTTTCTTAATATACAACATATTGTTTTAGACATTTTCATGTCAAATAATGGATAAAATGCTAAATTCAGAGAGCAAACCCTCATATTATTCTAAAAAGAAAAAAAAAATTATTTAGTTAACAAAATCATTGTTTTCTATGAATAAAAATGAAATTATTTACCACACATACAAACACAGGGATAAGGAATGTGCATTTATAATGAGATTGTGCTATTCTTAGCGTGTTAAACTATAAGATTTTATTACAGATGTGGCCATGAAATTATACTGTATTAACAATAATTCTCAAAATTATTTTATTGATGAAAACAACATGATTCTCTCACTCTCTCCTTCATTAGCAGCAAGGAAATATGTTACTTACTTTGTGCAACACTATAAAGTAACTCAATGGGTTAGCATAGAATGGATATAACTGGCTTAGCTTTGGTGCCTTGGTATACCTATAAGAAAAGGAGATTGTACCTCTTCACAATCATATAATAGGAAAATGGCTGGAGTTTATAATGCAATGAATAAAAACATCATGGCTGTGTACCAAATGCACTCATGATGAAGTGTGTCTGTCATTGTGTTCCCAACAGTAACACTTCTGCCCAATTTAAAGCAAATTGATGAAATTTGCTCACTGAAAGAAAACGTGCCATTATACTTTGGCAGATGATATTTGTTATCCACTCCAGAGTGAGTAAGAGTTTTATTTTGCTATTGTGAACTGTGTTTACTACTCATCTGTCAGTTTGTTGTACTGTGGTGGCTTCTGTGTCATTGTGATTCTGGAAACTATGTCACAGGTATATGAAATACCAACAGGGTCACCCACAGTGGACAGGTTTCAGTTGAGCTTCCAGAATATTCACTGAAAAACTTTTCAATAGGCGTGGAATGCTGTCATCAACAGAATACTGAATATTTATATATGATTAAGAACATCAGAATATTGTCAGATATAGTGCCAGAAGACGAGCTCCTCAGGTTGGAAGCCACGCAAAATGTCACTTGGGAAGAGCTACAATCTCAAAGTAGAGTTGACTGTGATGACACAAATGAAGTGAAGCACTCAAGACCTTCAACTGCTGATGGGGCACAACACAAAATTAAGAGAAACAGCTGAAATCCATTAATAATTGGAACATGTAATGTATAAAGTATGAACATAGGAAAATTGGAAATTGTCAGAAATGAAACTGAACATGTAAACATCATTACCCTAAACATTAGTAAGTTGAAATGGACTGGTATTGGCTTTTTGAATCTGACAATCGCATGGTTTCTTATACAGGAATGACAAATTACAGAGTAATGGTGTTGTGTTCATCATCAAAATCTGTATTGAAGTACAACACTGTGATTGGATAATATCCATACCCCTACAAAGAAGACCAGTTGATTCCACAATTATCAAAATTTACTGATCAACCACTAATGATATTAAGAGATAATGATATTAAGAATTCTACCAACATCTTCAGTGCGAAATTTATCAAACATACAATCAACATGTATTGATAATTCTGGTGACTGAAATGTAAAGGTTGGAAACAAAGAGGAAGAATCAGAGTTGAAAAATATGCACTTGATCATAGAAACGATGCTAGAGAGCACATGATAGAATTTGGCAAGACCAATGACTTCTTCATTGCAAATACATTTTTTAAGTTTTTATTGTGAATTGTAAAATCTCTTTCCTTCTTCACACCCCTTGTTCTGGCCTTTTCCGTATTAAAATAAAATAATAATAAAAAATACAGTTCAGTTCATTTTTTCATGGTGTGTCTGCTTCTGTGCTTAGTCTTGCCATTTGGGCTTACCCAAGTTGTCGGCTCCATGTACTGATTCAAAAGTACGTGATTTCTTACTTCCACTACAAGTTCCATTATCTATAAGCCTTCAAACTTTTTAAATATTCCCTATGTGGTTCCGAGTTTTGGAGCTCTGCCCTGAATCTGCCTTGCCTGGTATTCTGTAATATTGCTGATGGCAAATCTCACTGCACCTTTACCCTAGCCGCCATTAAGCCCCGCCTCTCTTCTTATATGATATAATTGATGTCAGTGCAGTTTTCCTGATCTTTGGTCATTAGTGTCTAATGCATCAAACATTTTCTTGAAATGTATTCAATTAGTTGGGCTATGTTCATGGTCCTATTTTGGCTCTCATTGGCTTCTTGTCATTTTCTTTTGCTTCATACTGAACTTGTATAGGACTAATTGTTAAGTTTGTTCCACAATGGCCCTCTGGATTTCTTTATATATATATCCAGTTTTCCCACTCATTCTTCCCATAGATGTTGTCAGTTTGATTACTGTGTATTTTCTTTTGTAAGTTTTAGGTGTGTACTAATTTATTTTGTTGTTTAAGAAGGTATTTACAATGAATAAATCATTGGTCTTTCAAAATTCTATGTGATCTCCAGCATCATTTCCATCATCAAGACCATAGTTTCCAACTATTTTTCTCTTTGTTTCCAGCCCTCATATTCCAATCACCAGTAATTTTTAGGACCTCTTGAGTGCATGTTTTATCAATTTCAGACTGAAGAAGTTGGTAGAATTCTTCAAATTCATCATTACTGGCTTGATTGTTTGGTGCACAAATTTGAATAACAGTGGTATTAACCTGTCTTTCCTGTGGGTGTATGAATATCATTCTATCATAGACAGCAATGTACTTCAAGAAAGCTCTTGAAATGTCCTTTTTGATGACTGTGACAACATTTTTCTTGAACTTGTTTTTTCTAGCATAGTAAGTGAAAAGATTGTTAGATTCTTAATGGCCAATACCAGTCCATTTCAGCTCACGTATGTCCTGGTGTGGCACTGTGGGTTAATGTGCCAGACTGCAAGTCATCTGAACTGCAAGATTTGCATTTTAATTTCACCAACTGCTCCTTGGAAACCCTATATAGGGTTGCTATGGGTTGGAATCGATTCGACAGCACTTAACAACAACAATGCCTTATGGCAAGGAGCTATGGTAGTATAGTGGTTACGAGTGGGACTGCTACTCTCAAGGTCAGTGGTTTGAAGCTACCAGCAGTTCCTTGGAAGAACAATGAGGCTTTTTACTCCCATAAAGATTTACAGCCTCAGAAAGCCTATATAGGGTCACTATGGGTTGGAATCGACTCCATGACACATAATTACCACCATGTCTTGTTGTTGCTGCTGTTAAGTGTCATTAATGAGTCAATTCTGAATCATGGTGAACCTGTATACAGTTTCCGAGAAGCTGGTGAGTTTGAACTGCCGACCTTGTGTTTCAAAGTCCAGTGCTGATCCTACAGCACCACACCAGTAGTGAGACTATGATATTGATTTTTGTGCATTCCATTTCTTTTATGACAACTTCTTCCGATTTTCCCAGATTCAAACTTGACACTTTCTATGTTCCGATTATTAATGGATGTTTATAGCTGTTCCACCTTGTTTTGTCTACTACTTTGAGGAAGCAACTCTTCCATAATTATATGTTGAGTACCTTCCAACCTGAGTGTATCATCTTCTGCCACTATGTCTGACAATGTTCTGCTGCTATTTTTAATATTGTCATCTTCTGCCACTATATCTGACAATGCTAAGTTTCTATTCATAAGTAGACTGACTCTCCTTTTACCTAGTCTGTTGGAATCCTGGTGTGGCATTGTAGGATAAGCATTCAAACATAAGGTATGTTTGAACTGCAAGGTCAGCAGTTGAAACTCATCAGTCACTTCTCTGAAACCCTATACAGGGTTGTTACGTGTTGAAATCGACTCATGAGCACATAACAACAACAACAACTTAAGTAACCTTACGTGACTTTTCTGGTATTCAAAACATAGGTGGCACAGTTTTCAACATCACAACAAAGCACAAGCCACCACCACAGAAGGACAAACTGATAGATGGGTGTTGGTTGCAACTGTTAACTTCCCTAATAAACTCTATACTCATTACTGTTGACTATATGCTCTGTGTGACCACTGTAATGGATTGTAGAACCCAGAAGAGGAACATGAATGTCTTCACAGTTGGTGTCAGTTGCTTCATAACTTGTAGATATTGAACATCATCATTATAGCCAGTAGACCTGTATGCAAGATTTATAATGGTAGTTATTATAAGGCTAGTTAAGGAGCCCTGGTGGTTCTGTGAATGTGTTGGGCTGTTAGTTTCAAGGTTGCTGTTGTTGTTAAGTGCTGTCGAGTCTGTTCTGACTCATAGTGAGGTAGGCAGTTCAAAACCACCAGTCAAACTGAGAGAGAAAAACGAGGTTGTCTGCTCCTGCAAAAAATTACAGTTTTACTATGAGTTGGAATTGACTCAATGGAAGTGGGTACATAATGCTAGTTATATTTATTGCTCTTTTAGGCAAAGTTTTGTTTCTGTTTTTTTTTAAAAAACTTTATCCTATCAACTATCTGTTTCTGTCTTATCAGTGTATCCATCCATCTTTGTATCTATCTATGAATCTATGTATCTATATATGTATCTATGTATCTATCTATGTATCTATCTATGTATCTATCTATGTATCTATCTATCTATCTATCTATCTATCTATCTATCTATCTATCTATCTATCTATCATCTATCTATCATCTATTTGTCTATCATCTACTTGTCTATCATCTATCTATATTTCATAGTGACATTTTGACTTAATAACTCTTCTTTCCATAATTAGTTCAAAATGCTTTTAAAAGATGTATTCAGGTTCTGTGAGCTAGAGAATATCTTTTTATTGGCTATCCTATTTATAGGAGTCCTGGTGTGGCACTGTGGGTTAATATGCTAGTCTGCAAGCTCAGTTTGGACTGCAAGGTCAGTGGTTAAAGCTTACCAGCTGCTCCTCAAAAGCACTATATGGGGTCACTACCAGTTAGAACCAACTCAACAGCACTTAACAACAAAAATTTAAGATATATAAACATCTTTAATAAGCATATAAACACAATGTATACTGGGTCAACAACCCCAGAGATTATGTAGGACATAACTTATAGAATTTTAAGATTTTGATTAACAGAAGGCATGTCTGAAGTGAAAACAAAAAAGCCCAGAAGACTAGCCCTTTTGTTGAATCTTCTCCATGAACACCAAATAGCAGTTGATGGTTGGTTATGTGCCATGTATTTGGTTCTGACTCATACCAACACCATATAGGGTTTCCTAGGTTATACATCTTTATAGGAGCAGAAACCTCATTTTTCACCTGCAGAATGGCTGGTTGTTTCAAACTCCTGACCTTGAAGTTAACAGTTGGACTCATAATTATTAAGCTACTAGAGCAGTTACAGCACTAAAAAACTACTGGCCCAGGACTCAGAGAGGCATTTGGGCAAAGTGAGTCCTGGTGAGCTCTTTAGTATAAACAAAAGAAAATCAAGTGAGAAAACCAAGGGATATCTCATTCTTTTTTTTGGTGGGGGGACTGTTTTGCATCTCTGTAAAAGTTTATTCTTTTATCCATCTGGCTTTTGGTTCTTGGGATTTCATGTGGTGGCTTGTTGTCGGTCCTGATAGTTCAACTTCCACAGCCTTGAATAAATCAACAGCTTTTCATCTGACCTGCCAACTTAGTGTGAGTGAGGGGCATCTTCCACACTGATGTCTGAACTATGAATTTGGGACTTTTTAACCTCTATAACTCTGAGTCATTTTCTTGTCTGTGAGACACTGCATCTATCTGTGAAATCCTGGGATGTGAGGGAGAATACTGAGGGGGAAAAGTGGTTGTTGATGTTAGGGATGATGGAGTGTTATGACATTTTGGCAAAGTTTGACATTTGGGGCGTCTTTAACCTCTACTCTATAGGGAATATCATTGTGCTGATCCTTCTAAAAGAAAAGAGACTTGCCAATATTTTGATGATGCATATGTCGTTTAGAGATTGAAAACAAATTGTTACATGCCTATTAATTTCCTTGACTTTTTCTATAACATAATATAACATGGGTTTATCATAGTTATTTTCATGTTAAAAAATATTTTTTAAGTTTGATCATTTTAACCTTCTTGTTCCTGAATGATTTATTAATATTGTCATCTTAAATATTGTAAAATGAATAATTTGTAGATTGTTATTATATACTAGTCTTACTTTTACAGGCAAAACAAGGAAAAAATGAATCCCAGGAAAATGTACATAGACCAAGAGGCAGTTATTCGAACAGAACAAATATTCATGGTAACAATTTCTTATTATTGAATCATGTGAGTCTTATTTCCATCTTTTTTCAGCAGACCTGTCTAGATAAGATGAAAACTGTTCAGTGGGAATTCTACCTTTCCCCACACACTCTGAAAATTAACTCCCTGTTGAAAATTTGTAAGCCAATCACTTCATGCCTTTATAGTACCCACATTTTAGGTAGCCCATCCCTATGTCTATGTTGTCCATCCCTATCTATCCTGTGGACAGTGGGGTTTGGAATGATCCTTGATGTGAAGATTCCTTCTCTCTCAGTTGGTATTTTTAGCTACTACATCCATAAGTATAGGTCAAGTTCATCAAATTGTAGTAATTGTATTTGTTTCCTTTATTATTATTATTTTTTTTTTTGTCTTTCTCTAGTAGAGTTCTGACCATCCTGTCATTGAAGGCAGGTCAGTCAAGTGGGTACTATCTGAAAGTTTGAGTGTTCTTCTGTGTCTTCCCTCATTTCATATCAGCTGGATGCATAATTAATTAAAATATCATGTGTCACACTAAAATAAAAATATGTACAAATATTTTATCTAGAATTACATTTGAAAAATATTAATAACCCTTATCATAGCTGCTATGCCTTATGTTTTAGAATTAGTCACCATATTCTGATAAGCAAATCTTTAAAATTACTAAAAATTAGAAACAAACTAAATTAGATAGAATATTACAAATCACCTTTCAAATACAGAACAATAATGTTAAATTCTTGAGAGAAGGAAGTTCACTCTGATGATTGTTGTTTTGTGCCCTTGAGTCAGTTCTGACTGAAAGCAAATTTGGATAGGCCATCCAAGAAGCAACTGGTGGGATTTTAGCCCAACTTTGCAGATGGCTGTCCAGTATTTACCCTACATCTCCTCATACTGGTCAGACTAACAGTATACAAATATATTCTAACTCCAAAATAAAAGCAAACGATAAGATGAAAATATGTTGTTGACGTTGTTCGGCATCATCGAGTTGGTACCTACTCATGGAGACCCTATGTACAACAATGCCCGGTCCTTGGAAAAACTCACAATTATTGCCTCACTTGAGCCCATTGTTGCTGCCACTTTTCCAATCCATCTCTCTGGGGTCTTCCTTTTTTGCTCTAAACCTCCACCCTACCAAACATGATATCCTTCTCCACAGACCGGTCTCTCCTGACAATATGTCCAAAATATGAGAGATGAAGTTTGGCCTTTCTGGCCTCCAAGGAGCACTCTGGCTACACTTCTTCTAACACAGATATGTTAGTTCTTTTGGCAGCCCATGGCACTTTTAATATTCTCCTCCAACACCATAACTCAAATGCATCAGTTCTTCTACAGTCTTCCTTATTCACTGCCCAACTTTTGCATGCATATTAGGTTATTGAAAATACCATAGCTTAGGTCAGGTGCACTGTAATCCTCAAGCTGACATCTTTGCTTTTCATCACTATAAAAATGTTTTTGTGCAGAAGATTTTCCTAATGCAAAATGTTGTTTGTTTCTTGATGACTGCTTCCATGAGTATTGATGGTTGATCCAAGAAGAATGAAGTCCTGACAGCTTCAATATTTTCTCTATTGATAAGAATGTTGCTTATTGGTCCAGTGGTCAGGATTTTTGTTTTCTTTCTATTGAGATGCAATACTGAAGACTTGGTCTTTGATCTTCATCAGTAAGTATTTTAAGTTATTTTCACGTTCAGCAAGCAAAGTCGTATCATCAACACATTGAAGTTTGATAATGAGTCTTCCTCCAATCCTGATGCCATGTTTTTCTTCTAATAACGCAGCTTCTTGTATTATTTGCTCAGCATACAGGTTGAATAAGTATGGTGAAAGAATACAGCCCTGTCGCACACCATTTTTAATTTTAAATCATTCAGTGTCCCCATGTTTTGTTCGAACAACTGCCTCTTGGTTCATGTGCTTATTCCTGATGGGTACATTTAAGTGTTCCATGATAATCATACTTTTCAATGTAGTCCATAGCTTGTCATGAGCCACACAATTGAAAGCCTTTGTGTAATCCAATAAAGCACAGGTAAAAATCTTTCTGGTATTATCTTCTTTCAGCCAAGATCCATTGGACATCAGCAATGATATCCTTCATTCCACATCCTCTTTTGAATCTGGCTTGAACCGCTGGAAGTTATCTGTTAATGTATGCTTACAGCCATTCCTGTATTACCTTTAGTTAAATTTTACTCACATGGTATAACAAAGATATTGTCTGATAATTTCCACATTCCCTTGTGTCACCTTTCTTTGGAATGCATACAAATAAGGATCTCTTCCAATCAGTTGGCCAGATAGTTGTCTTCCAAATTTCTTGGTATAGATGAGGGAGATGTCTTGTGCAACCTTACTTTCTTGAAAGATTTCAATTTTCATTCCCTCAAATCCTGGTGCCTTATTCTTTGCCAGTTCCTTCAGTGTACCTTGGACTTTTCACTTCAGTATCATTTGCTCTTGATCATATGTTACATCTTGAAAAGATTGAACATCAACCATTTCCTTTTGGTACAGTGACTCTGTGTATTCCTTCCATCAATAATTTTCTAGAGAATCCTTCAATAACGAAAGTCAAAGCTTGAATTTTTCTTCAGTTCACCCTTCTTAAAAAATACTGAAGGTGTTCTTCCCCTTTGGTTTTCTGACTCCAGATCTTTGCATATTTTGTTGTAATATTTGACTTTGTCTTTTCAAGCTGACCTTTGAACTTTTCTGTTCAGCTCTTGTACCTCCTCATTTTGTCCCATTTACTCTAGCATCGTAATGCTGGAAAGCAAGTTTCAATGTCTCTTCTGACATTCATTTTGATTTCTTCCTTCTTTCTTATCTTTTCAATGACTTTTTGCTTTCTTTCTGTATGCTGTTCTTGACGTCATCCACAACTCTCCTGTTCTTCGGTCTTTAGTGTTTAATATATCAAATCTCGTCTTCAGATTTCTAAATTCTGGTGGGATATATTCAAAGTCATAGTTTGGCTTTCATGACTTGTTTCATTTTCTTCAGCTTCAGTTTGAATTTGCATGTGAGCAATTGGTGACCTGTTACACAGTCTGCCTCTGACCTTGTTTTCACTGATGATATGGAGCTTTTCCACTTCCTCTTTCACCAGATGTAGTCAATTTGATTTATATGTATTCCATCTGATGGGGTCCATGTGTATAATTGTCTCTATTGCAGTCTAAAGAAGGTATTTGAAATGAGCAAATCATTGGTTTTGCAGAATTCTATATTGCTATCTCCAGCATTATTTCTATCATCAAGGCCATATTTTCAAACTACTGATCCTTTTCTTTATTTCCAAACTTTGCATTCCAATCACCGATAACTTGATCTCATGTTTGATCAATGTGAATTTGAAGAAGTTAGTAGAATTCTTCTATTTCGGCTTCACTGGCTTTACTGTTTGGTGCATAAATTTGAATAACAGTGGTATTAACTGGTCTTCCTTGTAGGCCCATGGACACACAGCATTGTACCTCATGACTGAACTGGATATGTTCTTTTTTACAATGAATGTAACACCATTCCTCTTCAATTTGTCATTCGTGGCATAGTAAACCATGTGGTTGTCAGGTTCAAAATGGTCAATACCAGTACATTTCAGCACACTAATGCTTAAGATATCAATGTTTATGCATCCCATTTCATTTTCAATAATTTCTGATTTTCCTAGATTCATTCTTCATACATTCCATGTTATGATTATTAATGGATATTTACAGATGTTTCTCTTCATCGAAGGTTCCACAGGCTTTACTCCCATGGGCTTTACTCCTTTTGCATCATCATGGTCAACTGTAATTTGAGTAGGCAGCTTTTCCCCAGTTGCAATTTGAGTTCCTTCCAACCTGAGGACCTCATTATCCAGCACTATATCTGATAGTGTTTCCCTGCTATTCATAAGGTTTTCAGTGACTAAATATTCGGAAGCAGTTCATCTCTCCTTCTTCCTATGAAGGCAATGAAATTATAGTATCTATTTAAACATTGACAATTCTATATACAGAATTGCAAGTCCCATTCTTTAAATATTTAAGCTTCATGTGAATAATAGAACAAGGATTGATCATCGTGTCCTTCCTAGGATTTATCATCTGTTTCTGTTAGATGTCCTGAAGTTCATTCAGACCCATAGTGACTATATGACAAACAGAACAATACAGTGCCTCATCATGCACATTCCTCATTGTTGGTATATTGGAGCCCACTGTAGCACTTACTATATTGGTCCATTTTGTTGGGACCCTCCACTTTTTCTGTGACCCTCTATTTTACCAATCCCAATGGTCTTTTCCAGGGACTAGTTTCTTCTAATAATTCTAACAGTATGCACATATATTAAAAATTGCCACCCTCATTTGTAAGTGTCATTCTGACTACCTATTTCAAGAAAGATTTGTTTATTATTCTGGCAGTCCATGGTGATTTTAATATTTCCTGTCAGCACAATAATTCAATTCAATCAGTTATTTTCCTGTCTTCATTATTAATTGTGTGGCACTGTGGTTAATATGCCAGACTGCAAAGCTATTTGAACTACAAGGTCAATGGTTCAAGTTCACCAGTCACTCCCTGGAAACCCTATACAGGGCCACTATGGGTCATACCCGTGTCAACAGCACTTATCAACAACAGCTTTGACTGTTCTATGAGGTGACAGAATATAACATGGCTTAGATAAGGGACACTTTGGTCCTCAAAGTAACATTATTTTTTTATCTTGTACACTTACTTAAAAGAGCTTTTCTGCAGCAAATTTGCCTAATGCACTATATCATTCAGTTTCCATGAGCATTGTCTGTGTAGCCAAGTAAAACAAAATCGTTGATACCTTAATATTTTCTCCATTGATTATGGTGTTGTTTATTGGTTCAATTGTGAGGATTTCAACTTTCTTTACAATGAGGTGCAATTCATACTGAAGTCTTTGATTTTCATCAGTAAGTGATTCAAGTCCTCTTCGCATCCAGCAAGCAAGATTTCGCTATCTGTGTATCTCTGGTTTATAATGAGCTTTCATCCAATCCTGATGCTATGTTCCTCTTCATTTAATCCAACATGATGAGTTATTTAGTCAGCATAAAGATTGAATAAGTATAGTGAAGGGCTATAATCATAATGCACATCTTACCTGGTTTAAACCATTCTGTATCCACTTTGAGTAATGATCATGTGGTTCTTTTCTTTTTTCTTATTTATCTGGTAGATAGCATTAATCATTTTTCTAATGTTGAACCATCCTTGCATCCCTGATATGAATCCCACTTGATTATGATGCATTATGCTTCTGATGTGTTGTTGGATTCTGTTGGCTAGGATTTTATTGAGAATTTTTGCATCTATGTTCATGAGGGATATTGGTCTATAATTTTCTTTCTTAGTGACGTCTTTCCCTGGTTTTGGTATGAGAATTATGCTTGCTTCATAAAAAGTATTAGGAAGTTTTCCATCCTCCTATATCTTCTGGAATAATTTGAGTAGAGTTGGTGACATCTCTTCCCTGAATGTATGGTAGAACTCACTTGTGAAGCCTTCTGGTCCTGGACTATTTTTGGTTGGGAGTCTTTTGATGACCTGATCAATTTATTCGTGTTTTATGGTTCTGTTCAGGTTTTCTACTTCATTGTGTGTAAGTTTAGGTAGGTCGTGTTTTTCTAAAAATGTATCCATCTCTTCTAAGTTTTCAAATTTATTGGAGTACAACTCTTCATAGTATTCTGTTATTATCCTTTTGATTTACTTTGTTAACTTTGGGACATCTCCCATGTGGTTTCTAATATGTTTTATTTGTTTCTTCTGTCTGTTTTCTTTCATTAGATTTGCCAATGGTCTATCATTGTTAATCCTTTCAAAGAACCAGCTTCTTTTCCTGTTGCTTGTTTCTATAGTTTATCTGTTTTCCATCTTATTTATTTCTGCTCTAATTTTTAGTAATTCTTTTCTTTTGGTGGCTGTAGGTGTCTTCCGTTAGTCTGTTTCTAATTATTGTAGAAGCTGTGTTAATGTCTTAATTTTGGTTCTTTCTAATGTTCAGATGTGTGTATTTATAGCAATAAATTGTCCTCTCAGCACTGCTTTTATCACGTCCCAAAGATTTTGGCATGTGGTGTTTTCATTCTCATTTGCTTCTAGGAAATTTGTGAATTCATATTTAATTTCTCCTGCTTATCAGTCATTTTTAAGCAAGGTGTTATTCAGTTTCCATGTATTTGACTTGATTTCCTTGTTCTTTCTGTTGTTGATTTCTAATTTGATAGCATTGTGGTCTGAAAAGATGCTTTGTAGTATTTTGATATTTGTAAATGTATGGAGATTTTTTTATGGTCTAAGAAATGGTCTATTCTGGAGAATGTTCCATATGCACTGGAAAATAATATGTATTTTTTGGTTTGCTCTTCTATCTTAGTGGTATTGAGAAATTTGTCTTCCTGCTCACTGGTTCTGCCTTCCATCTCATCTATTCTACTCCTTTGCCTTTTCAGTGTATTGTCTATTTCTGATATTCTATTATTGATCATTGGATCGCTTTCTGTAGGTTTTGAATTGTTTCCAGTGCTGTGTCTATATTATTTAATTATTCCTGTAGTGCTTTTCTGACTTCTTCCTTATATTTCTCAACTCCATTGTAACGCAATTTGAAACATTTTAAAATCATTTTTCTGAAATCCTCCTCTGGGATTTCCAAGGTCTGCCCTCCTTCCAGAATGGAGTCCATGTCTACCTGTAGGATATTTGGTTTACACATTTTATCTTGTTTCTGGACATGTGCTGATATGGTCATCTGCTTTTGCTTCTTGGATATGTTTAGTGTTTATTTGTGGCCTTAATACTTAATTGAGTATGTATTTTTGGTGATTTTTATGCTTTCTAATTTCTTCCAGGTAGATGTGATCAGGATGTGGGCTTCCCTTTTTACTCTTCTTATTGTTTAACTCAGAGTAACTTTCACAGTTGTTATCTGCCTCTCTGGTATATAGCAGTTGGTATTAGTTCTTGTCTGGATTTAGATGTTTTATAGAGTGTGATTGCAGCTTGACTATATGGCAGCAGTTGCTGTCTCATTGGGTAATATAGGGAGAGCTATAGTTCCCCAAAGGTAGAAGGTGGAGCATGAAACAGTAAAACAGCAAAAGAAAAAACAAAACAAAACAAAATAAAAAAACAAACAAACAAACAAACACTGAAACAATAACAGCAACAAAAACTAGACTGTATACAGAAGTCTACAAACACAGAAAAGGGACAGGAGGGAGAAAAGAAAAAAAAAAAATCTTGGCCTAATATTTTATTGTTGTTAGGTGCCATCGAGTCAGTATCGACCGATAGTGACCTTAGGCACAGCAGAAAAATCACTGCCTGATCCTGGGCCAACCTCACTATTGTTGCCTCGATTGAGTCCATCGATGCTGCTACTTGGCCTGTCCATCTCATTGGGTGTCTGCTTCTCTTTCTCTGACCCTCCACCTTACCAAACATGATAGATATCCTTCTCCAGAGAATGGTACCCCCTGAAAATATGTTCAAAATATGAGCGACCAAGTTTGGCCATCCTGGCATCCAAGGAACACTCTGGTTGCACTTCTTCCAACACAGATCTGTTGGTTCTTTTGGCAGCCATTGGAAATTTTAATATTCTCATCTAACACCATAACTCAAAAGCATTAATTCTTCTACGATCTTCCTTATGCACTGTCCAGCTTTCACATTCATATGAGGTTATTGAAAATACCATGACTTGGGTCAGGCGCACTTTAGTCCTCAAGCTGATATCTTTGATCTTCAAAACTTTAAAAAGGTCTTGTGCAGCAGATTTGCCTAATTCGTTACTTCATTTGATTTCTTGACTGCTGCTTCCCTGAGTGTTGATAGTTGATCCAAGAAGAATAAAGTCCTTGACAACTTCAATCTTTTCTCCATTGATAATAATGTTGTTTATTGGCCCAGT
>NW_006409017.1:284055-285146 GCF_000296735.1 Chrysochloris asiatica | reverse complement strand
CAGATGTAGTCAATTTGATTTCTATATATTCCATCTGTTTAGGTCCATGTATATAGTCGTCTCTTATGCTGTCTAAAGAAGGTGTTTGAAATGAACAAATCATTGGTTTTGCAGAATTTTATCATGTGTTCTCCATTTCTATCACCAAGGCCATAGTTTCCAACTACTGATCCTTCCAACCTCTGCATTCCACTCACCAGTAATGATCAATATATCTTGATTGCATGTTTGATCAATTTCAGATTGAAGAAGTTGATGGAGTTCTTCTATTTCATCCTCACTGGCTTTTGTGGTTGGTGAGTTTATTTGAATAATAGTGGTATTAACTGGGCTTCCCTATGGGTGCATGGATATTATCCTATCACAGACAGCGTTGTATCTTATTACTGATCTGAATATGTTCTTTTTGACAATGAATGCAACACCATTCCTCTTCAATTTGTCATTACCATCATGGTAAACCACGTGGTCGTCAGATTCAAAATGACCAATACTTCAGCTTACTAATGCCTAAAATATCGATGTTTATGCATGACATTTCATTTTTTATAACTTCCAGTTTTCCCAGATTCATACTTAGTACAATCTACCTTCAGATTTTCAATGCATGTTTATAACTGTTTTTCTTCATTTTGAGTTTTGGCCCATCAGCAAATGAAGGTCACATGGGTTTTTCTGCCACGGCTTTTACTCCATTCACATCATCATGTTCAGCTGTACTTTGAGGAGGCAGCTCTTCTCCATTCACATTTTGTTTGCCTCCAACCTGAGGGGCTCATTTTCTGGCACTATACCTGACAGTGTTTCTCTGCTATTCATAAGGTTTTCAATGACTAAATAATCATAAGTAGTTCATCATTCCTTTTTCCTAGTATGTCTTCTGGAAGCTCATCTGAAACCTGTCTACGATGTGTGACCCTACTGATATTTATAATACTGGTGGAAAAACTTTCAGAATCACAGCAACTCCCAAGCCACCATGGTATGACACACTGACTGATCTCTTGACTGCTGCTTCCGCGAGAGTTGATAGTTGATTCAAGAAGAATGAAGTCCTTGACAACTTCAATCTTTTCTCCATTAATAAAAAT
>NW_006409017.1:276651-282725 GCF_000296735.1 Chrysochloris asiatica | reverse complement strand
TACCATAGCCCTTATTTATAGTCTAGTTGCTTTTAAGGATTCTTTATTGTCTTAAACTAAGGTTACAAGAAAGAATGTTTATAATCACTAAACCTAAGCTGGTAGTAATTCAACTGACAAATCCTGTCTCCTAGCAGTCTTAAGAACATTGTTAATATAAGTATTAAAACTACCTATGCTTACAAGTAGAATAAATGTATCTAATATATGGCTTCTAACTTTTAATAAAAATATAATAAAGTATAGGAGAGTAAAAATCTAAAGTAAAGTGATTCTAATAAAATTATGAATAAATCGGAGAATGATTCAAAAAGAGAAAAATTAACTAAGGGCCTTTGCATAGAATTTTTCCCCTTGTGGCTTTGCCATCCAAGGAAAACACTTCATTGTTGCTTTACTAGAACAATGAGTTCTTCATGCACAGGGTCCCAATAGTTTCATTTCTTTATTTCAATTCCTTGATTAATATGTCATCTCTTCATTTCTATTCCTTGATTAATATGGCCCCCGCCACTTGGCAGAGATGAGTGAGTGCCTCTTGTACCGCCTCACTTTCTTGAAAGAAACTTACTGGTAGCGATCCATATTTTGTGCACATTCTTAAGACAGGTGATCCAAATGATTGCAAAAACCATCACACTACATGATTAATATACCATGCAAGTAAATTTTGCTAAAGATAATACAAAAATGGCTCAACCATACATTGATAGAGAACTTCAAGAGTTTCAAGCTGATTTCAGACTAGGATATGGAATAAGGAATATCATTGTTGATACCAGATAGGTCTTGGCAGTTTACCATTGCTCTAGTGACTATAAAAAGGCTTTTGATTGTGTGGATCATTACAAGCTATAGACAGCATTGTAAATAATGAGTATGCCGAAACACTTAATTGTGCTCATGAGAAACCTGTACATAGACCAAGTAGCAGTTGTTTGAACAGAACAAGGGAATACTGAATTATTTAAGATTATAAAAGGTGGGTGCCAGCACTGTATTCTTTCACTATAGTTATTTAATCTGTATGCTGAGCAAATAATTTGCAAATATGGATTATATGAAAGAAAATTTGGCACCAGGGTCAGAGGAAAAGTCATTAACAACCTAAGCTATGCAGATGATACAACATTGTTTGCTTAAAGTGAACAGCTTTTAAAATTCTTACTGATGAAGAGCAAAGACCACAGTCTTCTGTATGGGTTGACCTCTATTTAAATAATACAAAAGTCCTCACTACTGGATCAATAACCAACAGCCATATAAATGTAGAAAGTTATTTATGTTGTTAAAGACTTCATTTTACTCAAATCAACTAGCAACACTCATGAAACCAGCAGTCAAGATATTAAATGATGTATTGCATTAGGCAAATCTTCTACAGAAGACCTCATTAAATGGTTAAAAAGCAAACATGTCAATTTGAGGACTAACGTGTGCCTAATCCACACCATCGTCTTTTCGATTGACTCATATATATGTAAGTGAAAGCTGCACAGTGATTAAGGAAGACTGTAGAAAAACTGACGTGTTTGAATTACAGTGTTGGAGGGGTATATTGAAAGTGTCATGAACTGGCAAAAGAACAAGACAATCTGCTTCGGAAGGATTACAGCCAGATGCTCATTGTCCAGCATGGACAGAATTTGTCTTTCGTATTTTGAGCATATTATCAGGAGCAAGCAGTCCTTGAAGAAGGATATCATAATTGGTAAAATGGAGGGTCAAGGAATGAGATAGAATGGCACAGTGGCAGCAGCAGTTGGCTCAAACATAATATTGTTTGCAAGGTTGGTGCAGGACAGAGCAGGGTTTCATTCTGATGTGTTCATTATGACTTGTTGCCAACTTAACGGAACCTAACCAAAACAAGGAATACATCTTAGAGAGCAAGAAGGGACATGAAAGTGGGGCAAAGGAAAATCATGAACACATAGACTCCTGTCAACCTGGATTGGGACTTGGTTGGTCAGAAATATAGCAAGATCTGGTGACTCCTGAGCCCATGGGCGGGGACAGAGCCCCAGAGGACTAGAGCAGAGAGTGAAGAGTCCAGTTGATATGAAGTGAGGAGAGATGCACAAGAATGCCCATACTTGCAGATAGTTTGACCAACTTCAATGGCTGGATGTTCAGATCTTGACTAGAGGAAGAAAGAAGAGAAAAAAAAGTACAATCTGCTACAATTTGATGAATTTGACCTATACTTATAGACATAGTAGCTTAAAAGAGGGAACACATCTTTACAGAAAAGATCATTCCTACCCCCTCTGTATACATGACTACCCAAAACGGGGGGGTGGGGTGGGGTACAAAGGCACAAAATGACTGGCTTACAACTTTTCAAGAGGAAGGTTAGTTTCAGAGAATGCAGGGATGGTAGAATCTCCATTGAGTGGTTTCTAACCTGTCTAGACTGGTGAAAGGAGATGAGGAAAATATTCTTGTGGTTCAATAGTGACTAATTAGTTTCAGGACTGATTGTTATTGTTGCAAATTTAAGGTAGGCATTTTGTAATAAAAGGAGAGGAGTGATTGATCTTGCAGTCCAGGAGTGGAGGACTCTGGGACCATCAATGAAGAAGAGCGGAGTGTGGGACTCTATCCAGAGAAGCAGCGGCACCTGAGATGGAGGCAGAGATCATGATGTGGAGACATGGAGTGGCTGGGGACCCTAGATTCAAATAAGGAGAGGGGCTGTGTGCTGGCAGCTGGGAGACAGGCTTGTGTGGTGTACGCTTTTGTTGTTTGAATGGTTATATATTCCTGAGTGCTTTAGTGTACATTCCCCACCAAACAAACAAACAAACAAACAAACAAAACACACACAAAACAAAACAGAGGGAATGGAAGCAAATGCTGTTAAATGATGATGCACAGAGGGGTTTGTAGTCATTGCAATGAAATGAAACACGATAAAATGAATGTAAAGCTGATGTTCTCCCATGTAAACTAGCACTCAATTAACAACAAAAACTTTTAAAAAGTAAATAAATAAATAGCAACTGTGAGAAAGGTCATGGATCTGGCTGGGTATTGTTCTGTTGTGTATAGGACCATCATGAGTCAGAACCACAATGATGGCAGCTAG
This sequence comes from Chrysochloris asiatica, assembly GCF_000296735.1. NCBI lineage: Eukaryota > Metazoa > Chordata > Mammalia > Afrosoricida > Chrysochloridae > Chrysochloris > Chrysochloris asiatica. Next base: position 279,634 of record NW_006409017.1, on the reverse strand, counting down.
CAATTGCAACATTTTGTACATAATGATAAAGCTATTTGTAAATTTAGAAGAAATAAAAAAACTTAGAACATGTTTACTTCAGGATTTTATTCTGTCTCAATTTAATTCCACTTTTGTCATTTTCACAAAAATCTTTAGTTAAAATATATGCAACAAAATTATTGTCATTTCAATAATATGCATGCATGCAATTCGATGATATTCACTGTGTTTATCTTATTATGCATTCATCAATAGTATCTAACTGTGGAATTTATTGCATAAATAAAAAGACTTACAAAACTACACTCAGTTGTCTTTCATTGTTTTTACTTTTTCCAAGGGACTGATAATTTGTATGCAATAGTAATAAGTAAATAACTGATTTAACAATGAAATAAATATTTACTTTTTATTCATTATCTTTATCTCAATTTGCCCATACAAAAACTATAATTTCACATTTCATCCTTTGCTTACCAGAGAACAAGTTTTATTTAAGATTTCAGTAATCTGCATTTAATCTCAGAAACATAAAAATAGTTTTTAATTGAAGAAAAATGCCACTGTCACATTACACATGAACAAAGAGATTTAAATATAAAAATGGACTTGTTCAGAGAGACATGGCAAAAATGTGCCAAAATCAAATATTGAAATATATCTACATTCTAGTCCAAATGATATTTACTTATTGCCAAATATTTACTGTGGATTAATGCAACAGACTGCAAAGGCATTTGACCTGCAAGGTCAGCGATTCAAACTCACTAGCTTCTCCTCGGAAACCCAATACAAGGTCACTATGTTCCAGAATTAACTCGACGACACTTGACAACAAACAACAAATCTAGCATTGAAAAATATTGTGTTGTAATTACTTCATTATGTAGTATTTTGTCCTCTGCATGCTATTTGTAATTCATGGGATTTAATAATTAAGACTAAAATAAAAATTTATGTGCAAATTTTAATCGCCTAATTTAATATAAGTAATTACTAAACTAAATTTTTCATTATACTAATCAAAATGTATATTAACAATAATCAGAATGTTTTCTTTGCTAATATATTTACATATTCATGTACATAGAGTATCTTCATTTTGTTTTTAATTCCAAAAAATAATCAGAAGTGATTTTTCATAGGATATGAATAATTTTATCTATGCTGGCATAAAACGTGTATATTCTAAATCTTTTTTCCAAGTTTAAATGAAGGTTATATTTACTTCTTCAAAAAAAAAACATTTTAAAGTACGACATTGGAAAATAAATTCTCACAAAACTGAAAGTGCTAAACAAAACATAAAGAAACAATGCAAAACACCAAAAGAAAGCTTAACTACTCTTTATTAAGGCTGTTTGCTTTCCTGACTCCAAATGTTCATTAAAATCTGTAATCTTCACAGTTGCTCAAATTTAAAATTGGTTAAGCAAGACTTTATGCATTAAAAATATATCTGCTTTGTGACAACAAGCAATGGGCTTTTTCACCTCAATTTGGCTGCAGCTGTTTTTACTGAGGTTGTATAGTTTTATTATTGAGATGTCAGTCTGTGGGAAAAAAAAAAAAAATTTTTTTTCATTTAAAGAATTAGTTTGTGTTAAAGAGCACTGGTGGCAAACTGGTTAAGTGCTTACCTGTTAACTGAAGTATTGTTGTTTCAAACTTACCCAAGAGCTCAATGTGAGAAGAAAGACCTGTTGATGCAATTCCATAAAGCTAGGAAACTATGGGACAGTTTTACCTTGTTACAAAGTCAGGTCTCTATGAGTTGAAATTGAATTCAATAGCACCTAAAAACAAGCTTTATTATTTCAAAAATATTTGCATACCTTCAAAGAAAAAAAAAAAGTAAATATTATACAATGTTTTCAAACTTGGAAAATAAAAGTAGTTTCTTTTCATTCAAATACTGCATTTACTTTTTTAAATGTATAGTGCTATTCCCCACCCAAACACACACAGAAACCAAAATGAAATGATAGAAGAACATTAAAAAAATATGAGGATTAATATTTTAGAAAATATTTTAAAATGAAAAGAAAACACAATATCATTATTTTAATAATTTAACTTTAACAAATAGTAAATTATGCAAAGCTAGTGTTCCCTGACCCCTTACGACTGTTCATATACTGGGCCTTTACAGGGTTTTTTACTTTCACTTTGATATTAAGTGTTCTGGATTTTATCATAAGATAATTAAATTTTATATAACAATCTCTTTCATTATAACTGGCAATGCTATTTATTGAGAAATGCACAAAATGACAAGGTAATTATTAAAAATAAGTAATATAAAATAAAGCATTTTTGTAACCTAAAGATGTCAAATCACTTTAATATATTGAATATATTCTTGTAATGCTTATAGAATTTGAAGTTCCTAACTCAACAAAAGAAAATAAGTCAAAAAGTATTGTCATACAATCACAGAAATCTTTATTAAATAAAAGTATCAAAATGTGGAACTACTGTTTCTTCACATATTGTCAACGTATTGTCAATATTGTTTCTATCTGAAGGCATTCTTTCCATTTCTCTAGCCCTTCCCTGAATATTACTGTGGTCTTCGATTTACATGAAAATGAAAGTTTGAGCAACACAGAATGACTCAAATTTTGTTCCTTTTAAATGTTCCTTGAGATTGGGGAACAAATAGAAGTATGAAAGGTCAGGTCTGTAAGGTATATGGGGTAAGGTTACTCAACAAAACTCTCATAGGACATCGTTTGCTACGCTTGAAGAATGAGCAGGTACATTATTGTAATGGGGAAAAAACAACAACAACTTTTTCCTCAATGTAACTCTCCTGACCTTTTTCACATCAATGCAGTTTTGTTTTGTTTTTTTAATTTAAGGTTTTTATTGTGGATTAAGTGAAAGTTTACAGGGTATATCATCAGTTTTACATTCAACAAATCATATACCTTGCTTCATTACATTGATTATAATCCCCTCCATGTACCATCAGTTAACAGTATTTCTCTCTATCCAC
>NW_006409017.1:266145-273801 GCF_000296735.1 Chrysochloris asiatica | reverse complement strand
ACCTTTATCTATGCGATTCTGCCAGGTGGCTGTGGCCACTCCGATCCTTTCTCCACTTGGTCTCACCCAAGATGGCGGTTCCGGGAGCAGCTGAGAGTCCTGAACTAGAAAACAATGGATTTCTTGCTTCTGCCAAAATTCCCTAGCTCTAAGCTTCCAACCTTCTAAATATTCCTTTATATGTGGTTCAGTGTTCTGGAACCATCCACTGAGCCTGCTTGGTTGGGTATTCTGTGTTGTTGCTGGCGGAGCTTTTACTACTCTTTCACCCGATCTACCATCTTGGTTATTCTCCCTCAGTGCACTTTTTAATGTTCTTAAATATTCTTTCTTATGTACTGTAGTAATTATCCTGTTTTCACTGAGTGAATCAATTAAGTTTATGCATTGAGAGTTCAAAAAAAGACAGTCATCATAGCCATCTGAAAGGATCTTTCTGCCTTGAATTTCCCTGGCATATCAGATCACATAAGAAGTAATTACTTTGATTAGATTTTTTATCACTTTAATGAGACTAACACAGTGTATTATTGAGGAAACTTGTATGCAGCCATATATTGATCATGGAAACATTTTGCTTAGAATAAATAGATGCATGAAAGAGTTGAAACACTAATGTCAATGTATATGCATATATACATTGACATTAGTGTTTCAACTCAATCATGCATGTGTGTGTATATATATATATGTTTGCTGTTATTAAGTGTCATTGAGTCGGTACAGACCCATAATGACCTTATGCACAGCAGAATGAAACACTGCCCAATCCTGGGCCAACCTCACTACTGTTGCCACACTTGAGCCCATTGATGCTGCCACTTTGCCAATCCATCTCGCTGGGAGTCTTCCTCTTTTTCTCTGACCCTCCACCTTACCAAACATGATATTCTTCTCCAGTGACTCGTCCCTCCTGACAATATGTCTGAAGTATGAGAAATGAAATTTGTTCATCCTGCCTCAAAGAAGCCCTCTAGATGCACTTCTCCCAAGACAGCCCATGGTACTTTCAATATTCTCCTCCAACACCATAATTCAAAAGCGTCAATTCTTCTACGTCTTCCTTATTCACGGTCCAGCTTTCACATGTATATGAAGTTCTTGAAAATACCATGGCTTGGGACAGGTGTACCTTAGTCTTCAAGCTGAAATCTTTGCTCTTCAACACTTTAAAAAGGTCTAGGGCAACAGATTTGTCTAATGCAATATGTCATTTGATTTCTTGATTGCTGCTTCCATGAGTGTTGATAGTTAATCCAAGAAGACTGAAGTCCTTGACAACTTCCATCTTTTCTACATTGATAAAAATGTTGTTTATTGGTCCAGTGGTGAGGAGTTTTGTTTTATTTACATTGAGATATAATGAATATTTACTGGTATTCATCAGTAAATATTTTAAATATTCTTTAATTTCAGCAAGCAAGGTTGTATCATCTACATATTTCAGGTTGTTAGTGAGTCTGTTATTAATTTCCGATTGACAGCTATTTCTGTAAAGAGCCAATTGAAGAATTGACTCTTTTTAGAAATAGCTGTCAATCAAAAAATAATGCCTTAGGGAAAAACAAAATTTGTGTCTCTATGGGATACTTAGTTGAAACTTATGTGGAATTGAAAATCCGTCATCTTTAAGTTAATCTTTCATAAAATAATTTTTGTAATTTATCTGGTATTGTAAGATTATTTGCTACATAATACAATTAACTATTTTTATTTTTCTTTATATTAAAACTGAGGGACTTCAAAAATTTCATAGGTAGATTTCCTAGCTTTTTATGCCCTTTTCGATGAACTTTTTGAAGACATATTTATGAATTTTTCAAATTTCATAGAAGTGATTAGATGGCAAGGTGCACAAAATAATTGTATGTAGCACTCTTTTAGAACTCTGAGATTCCATTTTGTCACCTGCAATATTCACTTCTCTTAAAATTTGAATGCAATGTTTAGTTGAGAGAGACCTTTGATTTTAAATAACTGTTTCTAAATAATTTCCTGAAGTATTCAAGTTTCTGATTTTAGTCTATGAACTTATTGGGGTAAAGCTGTTTCACATTTTAATTTGTTGAAACCTGTGTATAGAAAGTCCTAGTGTAGCGCTGTGGGATAATGCAATGGACCACAAGTCAGTTTGAACTGCAAGATTCAAATTCACCAGCCGCTCCTGGGAAACTTAATGGATGGTCACTATGAGTCAAAAGTAACTTGATGACATTTAACAACAACGTGTACAAATAGGAGTCCCTTGTGGCACAGTCTTGAATGTGCTTGGCTGTTTACTGAGAGGTTAAGTATTGAAGTTTACACAGAAGAACCTTGAAAGAAATGCCTAGCAATCAACTTCTTAAAGGTCATGTTGTTGTTGTTGCTATAGTTAAGTGCCGTCATCAAGTCAATTCCAACTCATAATGACCCAATACAGTGTTTCCAAGGAGTGGCTGGTAGGTTTGAACCACCAACCCTGAGGTTAGCTGTCCAGTGCTATAGGCACAAAAACTCTATGGAACATATTTTTGCTTGCTTCTTTACATTTGTGCACATTGCTGTATGCAACTCCTAAGACAATATCCATCCTTTGTCTATAAAGAGTAAAAAACGTCAACAATTCAGTCCTTGCAATAAGTGCATCATCCTGCAGCACTACGTCAGGACTCATTCATATGAGACAATTGAAAATACCATCACTTGGGTTAAGCATACTTTAGTCTGTGAACTAAAATCTTTATTCTTGAAGCATGGAAAAGGACATTTCAATCAGATTTGCCTAATGTAATATGTTATTTGATTTCTTGACTGCTGCTTCCATAAGCATTGATTGTGGATCTAAGCAAATGTTATTGACAGTTTCAAGTTTTCTTCATTTATCTTGATGTTGACGTTATTAATTATCATTGAGTTGTGAACCTGTATTAGGTTTCCAAGGAGCAGCTTATGGCTCTGAATTGCTGATCTTGTGGTTCATAGTCCACTGCTGATTCTATGGTTCCACCAAGAGTCCATTTCCATTTACTATTATTTATCCAGTTGTGAAGATTTTATTTTCTTTACATTGATGTGCAACCCATACTAAAAGCTGTAGTTTTTACCTTCATCCAGGAGTATTCCAAGTCCCCTTCACTTTCAACAAACAAGATTGTGTCATCTGTGTTGTTAATGTCTCTTCCTCAACTCCAGATGACATGTTTTTCTACATATAATCCAACTTCACTGATTATTTGTTCAGCATACAGATTGAATAAATGTGAATTAAGAGTATTAGCCTGACACACAGCTTTCCTTATTTTAAAATGTGCAGTATTTCCTTGATCTGTTCTAATGACTGCCACATAATCTATGTACATGTTTATCATGAGAACAATGAAAAGTTCTGGAATACTCACCCTTTGCAATGCAATTCATAGTTTGTTATAATCATTACAGTCAAATATCTTTGCATAATTTAATAAAGCATAAGTAAACATCTCTGTCTTAAGTCAAGCTCTATCTGACATTAGCAATCCCTCTTTCTAATTACTCTTCTGATCTGTGTTTAATATCTGGTTACTTGCTCAAGATGTTTGCTTGATCTATAGAATCACATTGTAGGTAAACTGCATATGTAGCTCTTAAATGCAATAATATACATGATTTGATTATAGAATTATCTTTTATGAGAGATATTGGTTTTCAGGTATTCCTTTTGTATTTGCTTTAAAAATAGTTTTCAGCAATAATACAGTTAAAATAGGGTATATTTCAAAAGTACTGTCACATTGAAACCGATGAGAGCACTTACCAACAAGGACAATAGAATGCAATAGGAATGTTTAATGTAGTGACAAAATATAGTCATAATTATATACCTAAAAAATTAATAATTTGCAGACAAGACATTTTGATAATATGAAGAAAGTATAATTGTAATGAGTACAAATACACTGTTAGTTCATGGTGATACAAAAAAAATTTTAAATTGCTAGATATATAATGTAGTAGATTGAATATATGTTGTTGTTGTTAAGTGTTATTGAGTCAGTTCTGACTCATAGTGACCCTTGATAAGGTTTCCAAGAAGCAATTAGTGAGTTTGAAATACCAACCTTATGATTGGTACTTCAGTGCTTATCCTACAGCACCACACCAGTTGATAAAATGCATTTTTAAAATTGTTTTATTTGTTATAATTTTTACCTTACTATGTAATCCAGCCAAAAAAGAAATATTTCTTTTTAAATGTAAAATATATACTACATATTTTAAAATGAAATTTCTTAATAGAAATGCTAATAAATTCATTTGAATTATGCTGTATGCTTATGTCCTTTACTTCAAAATACCATAATGTTTTAATCAAATCTGAAATCATTATTTCTAAAAAATGTTCCATTTCTACTATAATTTAATTAAATAATTTTCTATCCTGGCTATATTTTTAATAACTGGCTAAAAATTTTAGTATAATTTTTCAAGGAAATCTCTCTCTATTATTTATCTTAAGACAATCAAATAATTATTTTATAAATAAGAAACTTTGACTTACTAGAAAAATATGAGTATTATAGTATTCAAATTTTAAAAAAGCCTCTGCCAATCAGTGGATTATGATTCACTATTTCCTGAGACTGTAAAACATTAGGAATGGAGACTTCCTGACACACAACACTGACACTTAATGGTAAATGTCTTTTTAAAAAGTCTGGCCAATAAAGAAATACAAACTAATTATTTTCTTTCTCATTTTTATTTATTGTTGTCATTGTGTGCCAAGGAAAAGACTTTAACTTAAATTGCCTCCAAATGTCCCAGTTGTTCTGGTAGTTATTAGGTACCATTGAGTCTGTAAAGACTCATAACTACCCTATGTACAATAGAATGAAACACTGCCTGGTTCTGGGCAAACCGCACAATTGTTGTTACTCATGAGTCCATTGTTCCCATTACTGTGCCAATTTATATTGTTAGGGGTCTACTTTTTTTTCTCCACCCTACACTTTAACAGACATGATATCCTTGACTGGTCCCTCCAGACAACATGTCCGAAGAATGAGAGACAAAATCTGACCATCTGGCTTCCAAGGAGCAGTCTGGTTACACTTCTTTCAATTCAAATCTGCCTGTTCTTTTGACAGTTCATGGTACTTTCAATATTCTCCCTCAACACCTTAATTAAATGCAGGAATTTTTCTATGGTCTTCCTTATTCACTGTCTAACTTTTGCATGCATATGAAGTTATTGAAAATACTATGGCTTGAGTCAGGCATGACCCAAAGTAAACATAGTCCTCATACTAACATCTTTGATCTTCAATACATTAAAGAGGTCTTGTGCAGCAATTTTGCCTAATGAAATACGTTGTTTGATTTCTTGACTACTGCTTCCATGAGTCTAGATGGTCTGAGCAAAATGATGTCTTTGACAACTTCAACCTTTACTCCATTTTTATGGATGTTGTTTATTGATCCAGTAGTGAAGATTTTTGTTTTCCTTGCATTGAGGTACAACCCGTACCAAAGACTGCGGTCTTTGATTTTCATCAGCAAGTATTTTAAATCCTCTTTGCTTTCAGCAAGCAAAGTTGTATCATTGCAAATCATAGGTTGTTAATGAGATCTCCTCTAACTAATATGCCATATTTTTCATCATAAAATCTAACTTCTCAGATTATTTGCTCAGCATGCACATTGACTATGTAAGGTGCAAGAATACAACCCTGGTACACACTTTTTAGCATAGTGGTTACGAATCGGGCTGCGAACCTTAAGGTCAGCGGTTCGAAACTACCAGCCGTTCGGCGGGAGAAAGATGAGGCTTTCTACTCCCGTAAGGATTTACACCCTCGGAAACCCTGTACAGGATCGCTATGGGTCGGAACCGACTCGACGGCACTTAACAACAACAACAACAACATACTTTTCCTAATTTTAAACAATTCACTGTTCCCTTATTCTATTTGAACAATTGCCTTGGGTCTGTGTACAGGTTGCTCATGAGCACAATTAATTTTTTTAGAATACTCATCTTCACAAAGTTGTCTACAGCTTGTCATGATCCACACAATTGAAAGCTTTTGTGCAATCAATAAAACACAAGTAAACAAATTTCTAGTATTCTATGCTTTAACCAAGATCCTTCTGATGTCAGCAATGATATCCCTCATTCTACATCCTCTTCTGAAACCATCTTGATCCTCTGGAAGTTCTCTGTCAATGTATGCTTGCAACCATTCTTTATTATCTTTAGTAAAGCTTTACTCTATGGGCTATCAATGATACTGTAAAATTATTTCCACAATCCACTGGGTCACCTCTCTTTGAAATAGGCACCAATATAGACCTCTTCCAGTCAGTAAGCAAGGTAGTTTTTTTTTTTTTTTTTTTGATAGATGAATGATTGTTTCCAGTACCACATAAGTGTGTTGAAATATTTCAATTTGTGTTACATCAATTGCTCTTTGCCAATGCCTTTAATACACCTTGGTCTTCCTTTATCAGGATTGTTGACTTGTGATCATATGCTACCACTTGAAATGGTTGAATGTTGTCCATTTCTTTTGGTGCAGTGACTTTGTGTATTCCTTCCATCTTCTTTTGATGTATTCTGCATCAATCATATATGATGTCATTCAATACTGCAAGTAGAGGTTTGATTTTCTTTTCATCAGTTTCCTAAGCGTGAAAAAAAAAATGCTCAGCATGTCCTTCCTTTTGATTTTCTAATTTCAGGTTTTGCAAATTTCTTTATAATATTTTACTTTGTCTTCTCTAGCTGACCTTTGAAATTTTGTGTTCAGCTCTTTTACATTCTCAACTCTTTTTTTTGCTTTATTATATCTACAATGGAGAGCAAGTTTCAGTGTCTCTTCTGATATCCATTTTGGTCTTTTCCTTTTTTCTTGTCTTCGTACTAACCTTTTGCTTTCTTCCTACCCAGATTTGGATTTTAGACTTTGGTGTCTAATGCATCAAATCTGTTCTTTAGATATTCAGGTGGGATATATTGAAGGTCTTACTTTGGCTGTCATGTATTTTTAAAATTTTTCAATTTAGTCTGCATTTTTATATGAACAATTGATGGTCTGTTCGACAATCTTCTTCTGACTTTCTTTTGGCTTATGTTATGGAGCTTTTTCACAGTCTCTCAACAGAGGTAGTCTATTTGATTTCTGTGTATTCTCCCTTTTAAGGTCCATGTGTATAGTTGTTTTCTATGTATCTTTAAAAAAAAGATTTTCACAACAATAAAGTCATTGGTCTTGAAAAATTCTATCATGAGATTTGCCCCATCATTTCTATCACAAAGACCATTTTTTCAACTACTACTCCTTCCTCTTTGTTTCCAAATTTTGCATTCTAATCACCAGTAATTATTAATATAATCTGAATGCATGTTTCATCAATTGCAGAATGAAGAAGTTAGTTGTTATTCTTGCTGTTAGATGACATCGAGTTGGTACCAAATCATAGTGACCTTATGCACTGTAGAATGAAACACTGTCCGATCCTAGGCCACCCTCACTATTGTTGCCACACTTGAGCTCATTGATGCTACTATTTTCCAATCCATCTCTCTGGAGGCCATCCTCTTTTTCTCTGAACCTCCATCTTACCAAACACAATATCTTTCTCCAGACACAATATCATACCTCCTGACAATGTGTCCGAAGTATGAGAGACAAA
>NW_006409017.1:261810-265615 GCF_000296735.1 Chrysochloris asiatica | reverse complement strand
CACGTGTTGTTTTTTGTTTTTGCTTTTTTTCATTTTAAACTAGCTTCTTAGATTGTTTGCTCAGCATACAGATTGTATAAGTATGGTGAAAAAATTCAATGCTATCACACACCTTTCTTAATTTTAAAACATTCAGTGTTCCCATGTTCTGTTTGAGCAACTGCCTCTTGCTCCATGTACAGTTTCCTCAAGTGCAAAATTAGGTGTTCCAGAATACTCATATTTTGCAATGTTGTTCATAGCTTGTTATAATCCACACAATTTAAAGTCTTTGTATAGTCAATAAAGCACAGGTAAACATCTTTCTGATATTCTCTGCTTTGAGCCAAGATCCATAGGACATTAGTAATGATATCCCTCATTCCACGGCCTCTTCTGAATCCAACTTGAACCTCTGGAAGTTTTTTGTCAATGTATGCTTGCAGCCATTTCTGTACTACCTTTAGTAAAACTTTATTCACTTGGGATATCAAAGAAATTGTCTGAAAATTTCTGCATTCTGTTGGGTCACGTCTCTTTGGAATGGGCACAAATATGGATCTCTTCCAACCATTTGGCCAGATAAATTTCTACCAAATTTCTTGGCAGAGATGAATGAGCACTTGAAGTGCCGCCTCACTTTCATGAAAGATTTCAATTTTTATTCCATCACTTCCTGGTGCCTTTTTCCTTGCCAATTCCTTCAATGCACCTTGGACTTCCTCCTTCAGTACCATTGGCTTATGATCATATGCTAGCTCTTGAAAAGGTTGAACATTAACCATTTCCTTTTGACACACTGACTCTGTGTATTCCTGCCTTCTTCTTTTGATGCTTTATGCATCTTTCAATAATTTGCCCAAAGAATCCTTCAATAATGAGAGTCAAGACTTGAATTTTTCTTAAGTTCCTCCAGCTTGAGAAATGCTAAGCATGTTCTTCCATTTGGGGTTTCTGACTCCAGATCTTTCCACATTTTTTTGTAATATCTGGCTTTATCTTCTGGAGCTGATCTTTGACATTTTCTGTTCAGCTTTTGGACTTCCTCATTTTTTGCATTTACTTTAGCATCTCTAAGATGGAGAGTAAGTTTCAGTGTCTCTCTGACATTCATTTTGACTTTTTCCTTCTTTCTTGTCTTCTTATGACTTTTTGCTTTCTTCATGTATGATGTTCTTGATGTCATCCCACAGCTCATCTGGTCTTCACTCTTTAGTATTTAATGTATCAAATCTATTCTTCAGATGATTTCTAAATTCAGGTGGGATATATTCAAAAATCATATTTTGGCTCTTGTTGACTTGTTTTCATTTTCTTCAGCTTCAGTTTGAATTTGCATATGAGCAATTCATGGTCTGTACCACAGTCTGATCCTGGCCTTCTTCTGACAGATAATATGAAGTTTTTCCATCATCTCTTTCCACAGATGTAGTCAATTTGATTTCTACGTGTTCCATCTTGTGAGGTCCATGTATATAGTCATGTCTTATGCTATCTAAAGAAGGTATTTGAAATGAACAAGTCGTTGATTTTGCAGAATTTTATCATGTGATCTCTAGCATCATTTCTATCACCAAGGCCATATTTTCTAACTACTGATCCTTCCTCTTTGCTTGTAACTTTTGCAATCCAATCACCAGTATGAGCAATACATCTTGATTGCATGTTTGATCAATTTTAGATTGTAGAAGTTATTAGAATTCTTCTATTTCATCTTCAGTGGCTTTAGTGGTTGGTGTGTAACTTTGAATATTAGTGGTATTAGCTGGGCTTCCCTGTAGGTGCATGGATATTATCCTATCACAGACAGCGTTGTACCTCATGACTGATCTGGATTTGTTCTTTTTTACGATGAATGCAACACCATTCTTCTTCAATTTGTCGTTCCTGGCATAGTAAATCATGTGGTTGTCATATTCAAAATGGCCAATACTGGTCCATTTCAGCTCACTAATGCCTAAGATATTGATGTTTATGCATTATATTTCATTTTTGACAATTTCTAATTTTCATAGGTTCATACTTCCTATATTCCATGTTTTGTTTATTTATGGATCTTTACATCTGTTCCTCTTCATTTTGAGTTATGCCCCATCAGCAAATGAAGGTCCCCTGGGCTTTTTTACCACGGCTTACTCCATTTGTGTCATCATGGTCAACTCTACATTTAGGAGAAAGCTCTTCTCCTGTCACATTTTGAGTGCCTTCCAACCTGAGGGGCTCATATTTTGATATTATATCTAACAGTTTTCTATGCTAGTCATAAAATTTTCAGTGACTAAATATTCAGAAGTAGTTTGTCACTCCTTTTTCCTAATCTGTCTTTGTCTGGAAATGCATCTGAAACCTGTCTACCATGGGTGGCCCTGCTGGTATTTAAAATACCGGTGGCATAGTTTCTAGAATCACAACAACTCCTAAGCCACCATGGTATGACAAACTGGCAGACAAATGGTGGAAGAAGTTGGTAGAATTCTTCAGATGAATAGGAATGGTGTTGCATTCAACATCAAAAATAACACATCAACCATAAGTCATGAAATACAACATTGTTTGTGTTAGGATAATATTCATATGCCTACAAGGAAGACCAATTATTATCACTATTATTCTAATTTATTCACCAACCACTAAAGTCAGTGATAATTGAAGCATTGAAAATTTTGGTAGAATGTTTTAATTATGATTAAGTCAGTGTATGATCAAAACAATTACAATGTGAAAGAAGGTAAACACAGAGGAACAGATAACCAGATGGTGAGAAGGTCAGGTAGATTATAGGATAAAATATACTGTTTTTAATGGAGGGAACAGTTAACGGAATAAAAGATAACCACCACAGTGGGGTTGGAGTGGGGCTTTTAGTTCAGGGTTTGGGGAGGGCAATGCAGGAAAGGGGAGGAGGTGGAAGTACATGATAGATAGGGGAACACTAAGACAGCTTTGCATGGTCTATGTGAAACAGAGGTAAACAGTGATGCCTGCTCAACCTTGGACAACAGTGTTCTGAGATTATAGGTAACTTGGCATAGTTTGAAAAATGATAATAATACTAAAATGCTTGACTGTCCTAAGAATATTGGTTCCCCTTGTCTACTATTGTAAAATAGACACTTGAGTGGGATAGAAAGGAATGTTGGGAAACATGATTACAGAAAACTTGTAAGCCCGTCTTCATTCTATAATTGATTGGAATACCTAAAAGGGATTCTAGAACATCTCCTTTAATTCTTGCATAGTTCCCTATGTCTTCACTTATCTCAATCATTCTTCTGCCAACCTCTCTTTTCTTGTATATTGTCCTCCCTGTGATACTAGCTTACATGTGTTTACCATTTAGCCGATGAATTACTCTCAATTCACTCCCACTCCTGGTAATCATAAACTAATATTTCTTTTTGCATAAAAAACATTTGAGATTTTACCATATGGTCTCATACAATATTTGTCCTTTTGTAATTGACAAATTTTACTACATGCAAGGAACTCTGGTAACATAGTGATTATGAGTCGGGCTGCAACCTCAGAGTCAGCAGTTTGAAACTACCAGCTGTTCCATGGGAGAAAGATGAGTTGTTCTGCTCTCATAAAGATTTACAGCTTTGCAAAACTTGTGCAGGGTCACTATGAGTCGGAGCCAACTTCATGGTACTTAACAACAAAACAATTGTCCTCTGGGTTCATCCATGTTATGAGATATTTTATGAATTCATCATTTTTCTTCCTATTTGCATATTATTTCATCATGTGCTAGTTCCAAAGCTTATGTTTCCATTCTTCCATTAATGAACATTTAGGCAGGCTGTCTCCATCTCTCTCTTTTTTT
>NW_006409017.1:258234-261335 GCF_000296735.1 Chrysochloris asiatica | reverse complement strand
AGGCTGTACATCTTTACAGGAGCACATAGCCTCATCTTTTTCTTATTGAGCAAATGAAAGACTTAAACTGCTGACCTTTTGGTGAGCAGCCAGGCTCATAATCTACTGTGCTACCAGTGTTCTTTATATTGTATATTTTAGTTGTTCGTGTTGTAAGTGCCATCGAGTCGGTACCAACCCACAGCAACCCTATATACAGTTTCCAAGGAGAGGTTGGTGAGCTTGAACCACTGATCTTGCAGTGCAGCTCATTAAACCACAATATTACATCAGTACTTCTATGTGTATAGGTATACATATCCCACTATTCCTCCCATGGGGTCCTGTTGTGGCACTGTGGGTTAATATACCAGAGGCAAATTTGGTTTGAACAGTAAGGTCAGTGGTTCAAGCTTACCAGCTGCTCCTCAGAAACCTTATACAAGATCACTATGTGTCAAAATTGAGTTGATGGCTCTCAACAACAATAATAACAATTTCTCAATGTCCATTCCACCTGTGTCATTGTTCACATATCTGCACAGAGAACACTGTTGTTTCAAGGTTGGATATATATCACTAATTACCTCTATCATGTATTGAAAAGCAAAGATGTCAGCTTGAGGACTAAGATGCACCAGACACAAGCCGTGGTATTTTCAGTAACCTTATATGCATGTGAAAGCTGGGCAGTGAATAAGGAAGACCTTAGAAGAATTGATGCTTTTGAGTATTATGATGCTGGAGGACAATATTGAAAGTGCCATGGGCTGCCAAAAGAACCAAAAGATCCATTTTGGAAGAAGTGCAGCCAGAGTGCACCTTGGAGGTCAAGGTAGCCAAACTTTGTCTCTCATCCTTCCATCCTATAGTCAAGAGGGACCAGTCACTGGAGAAGAATATCATGCTTGGTAAGGTGGAGGGTCAGAGAAAAAGAGGAAGACCCCAACAAGATGGATTGGCCAAGTGACAGCATCACTGGACTCAAGCATGGCAACAGCAGTGAGGTTGGCCCAGGATCGGGCAGTGTTTTGTTCTGCTGTGTATAAGGTTGCTATGGGTCAATACGGACTCAATGGCACCTAACAACAAGAGCATACCTCCCTCTACTTGTATATTGCCTTCCCTTATCTTGTATATTGCATTATGCAAATCTGCTACCAAGATTTCTTTAAAGTGTTCCAGAAAAATAAATGTCAGTTTGAGGAGTAAGTTGTTCCTGACCCAAGTCATGATATTTTCATTAATCTCATTTGTCTATGAAAGTTGGACAGTGAAAAAGAAATACCATAGAAGAACTGATGAATTTGAGTTATGGTGTTGAAGGAGAATATTAAACATACCATGAACTGCCAAGAGAATAAAATTAAAATTCTGTGTTGGAAGAAGTGGAGTCAGAATGTTCCTTAGAAGCCAGGATGGCTAGACTTGTATCTCATACTTCAGAATATTACCAAGTGAGACCAGTCTCTGTTGAAGGACATCATGCTTTGAAAAGTGGATGGTTAGAGAAAAAAATAAACAAACAATGATATGATTAGCACAGTGGCAGCAGCAATGATCTAACATAGAAATGATTGTGAGATTGGTTCAGTATGTGGTAGTGTTGCATTAGCCTGTGTATAGGGTTCCTATGAGTTATTAGCAACTCAATGGCATCTAAACACTACGACAATCTTGTGTATTACTCTCTCTGTCACACAAATAAGCAAGTATCTACTAGTGGCACTATAGACTAAGCACTAGACTGCAAGGTCGATTTGAACAACAAGATCAGTGGTTCAAATCCACTAGTTGCTCTTCAGAAACCTTATGCAGGGTGTCTACGAGTCAGAACCGAGTCTACAACACAAAATAACAAAAACAATCTTTCTAGTCAGTAAATTACTTTCCCTTCTCTCCTGTTTCTGGTATCCATCAAATAATGTTTCTTTTAATAGGAAAAAAATTCTTGAATTATCATATTAGTGGTCTCATACAATTGTTGTTCTTTTGTGATTGACTTGTTTCATACAGCCTAAGGAGCTCTGGTAGCATAGTTGTTATGGATTGAGCTGTGAACCTCAAGGTCATCAGTTTGAAACTACCAGCTATTCCATGGGTGAGAGATGAGGCTTTCTGCTCCTATAAAGATGTATAGCCTCAGAAACCCTACACAGGTTCGCTATGAATCAGAACCAACTCCATGGCACATAACCACCACCACCAATGCCTTCCAGCCACCAATCTTCTGTCAGATTATCTTACTGAGGTGGCTTTCATATTGCTGTGACTCTGGAAGGTATGTCATGGTTATTTTGGATACCTGCTGAGTTACCCACTGAGGACAGGCTTCAGATTAGCGCCCAGATGAAGATAGATAAGGAATAAGGAGAGACAGACTACTTCCAAATATTTAGTCACTCAAAAACATGAATAGCAGTGGAACACTGTCAGCACCAGAATATTGAATATTGAAACATGATGAAAAACACCAGAATATATTCATAAATAGTCCTGGAAGATGAGCACCTAAGGTTGGCAGGAACATAAAATGTGACTTGGGTAAGCTGCCTCCTCAAATTAGAGCTGACCATGATGATGTGAAAGAAGTAAAGCTCTCAGACATTCATTTGCTGATGGTGCGCATCTCAAAATGAGGAGAAACAGTTGTAAATATTGATTAATAATCTAAACATGGAAAATTAACCTGGGAAAATTGGAAATTGTCACAAATAAAATGGAGTTTATAAGCATCAATATTCGATGCATTGGTAAGCAGAAATCGACTGGTATTGGCCATTTTGAATCTGACAAACACAATTTTTACTATGCTACGAATGACAACTTGAAGAGAAATGGTATTGCATACATCATTAAAAAGTATGTATCAAGATCTTTCTTGAAGTCCAATGCTCTCTGTGATAGGATAATATCAATATGCCTACAAAGAGGACCAATTAATACTGTTATTCAAATTTACACACCAACTGCTAAAGTAAGTGATGATGAAATTTAAGAATTCTGCCTACTTCTTCAGTCTGAAATAGATCAAACACACAATCAACGTATATGAATAATGACTGAAGATGGGAATTCAACAGTTGGAAACAAAGAGAAAGGATCAGTAATTGGAAAATATG
>NW_006409017.1:256520-257754 GCF_000296735.1 Chrysochloris asiatica | reverse complement strand
ATCCATCTGCTGGGAGTCTTCCCATTGTTCTCTGACCCTCCACCTTACTAATCATGATATCCTTTTCCAGCGACTGATCCCACCTGACAATATGTTAGAAGTATGAGAGACAAAGTTTGGCTGTCCTGACTCTAAGGAACACTCTGGCTGAACTTCCAACACAGATCTGTTTGATCTTTTGTCAGCCCATGGTACTTTCAATATTCTCATCTAACACCGTAACTCAAACACATCAATTCTTCTACAGTCTTCCTTATTCACTGTCCAGCTTTCACGAGCATATGAGGTTATTGAAAATACCATGGCTTCGGTTAGGCGCACCTTAGTCCTCAAGCTGACATCTTTGCTATTCAACATTTTAAAAAGGTCTGGTGCAGCAGATTTGCCTAATGCAATGTGCTGTTTGATTTCTTGACTGCTGCTTCCATGAGTGTTGATGGTTGATTCAAAAAGAATGAAGTCCTTGAAAACTTCAATCTTTTCTCCATTGATAATAATGCTGTTTGTTAGCCCAGTGGTGAGGATGTTTGTTTTCTTTTCATTGAGATGCAATCCATATTGAAGGCTCGGTCTTTGATCTTCATCAGTAAATGTTTTAAGTCCTCTTCACTTTCAGCAAGCAAAATTGTATCACCTGCAGAACGCAAGTTGTTAATGAATCTTCCTCCAATCCTGATGCCACGTTTTTCTTCATATAACCCAGCTTCTTATAAAATTTGCTCAGTATATAGGTTGAATAAGCATGATGAATCGACTCAGTGACATTTAACAACAACAACAAGCATGGTGAATGAATACAACTCTATTGCACACCTTTCTTAATTTTAAACCATTCAATATTCTCATGTTTTGTTCAAACAGCTGCCTCTTGGTCAATGTACACATTCCTCATGAGCACAGCTAAGTATTCTTGAATAGTCATACTTTGCAATGTTGTTCAAAGCTTGTCATGATCCACACAATCAGAAGCCTTTGCACAGTCAATAAAGTACAAGTAAACATCTTTCTGGTATTCTCCACTTTCAGCCAAGATCCATTGGACATCAGCAAAGAGATCCCTCATTCATTGGCCTCTTCTGAATCCAGCTTGAACCTCTGGAAATTCTCTGTCAATGTATGCATGCAGCTGTTTCTGTATCATCTATAGTAAAACTTTACTCATATGGGATATCAAAGACATTGTCTGATGATTTTTGCTTTCCACTGGGCCACCTGTCTTTGGAATGGGCACAAA
>NW_006409017.1:251151-254995 GCF_000296735.1 Chrysochloris asiatica | reverse complement strand
GTTAAGAATTAGGCTGCGAACCACAAGGTCAGCATTTCGAAACTACCAGCTGTTCCACGGGAGAAAGATGAGGTGTTCTGTTCCCCTAAAGACTTACAGCCTCAGAAACCCTGTACAGGGTCTCTATGAGTCAGAACTGACTCCACGGCACATAACCACCACCACCACCATCCTGAAGGAAGAAGTCCAAGATGCATTGAAAGCATTGGCTAGGAACAAGGCGCCAAAATTGATGGAATACAAATTGAAATATTTCAAGAAACTGATGTAGCACTGGAGGCAGTCACTTATTTTATGCCAAAAAAATTTGGAGAACAACTACCTGGCCAGCTGAATAAAAGAGGTCTGTATTTGGGCCCATTCCAAAGAGAGGTGACCCATTGGAATGTGTAAATTATTTGACAATATGATTTATACCGCTTTTGATTGGAGGAAGACTCATTAACAACCTGTGATTGGAGGAAGACTCATTAACAACCTGCGATATGCCAATGATACAACCTTTCTTGCTGAAGAGAAGAGGACTTGAAACATTTACTTATGAAGATCAAAAAGCACAGCCTTCGGTAAGGATTGCATCTCAATGTCAAGAAAACAAAAATCCTCACCACTGGACCAATAAACAACATTCTTATCCATGGAGAAAAGATTGAAGCTGTCAAGGACTTCATTCTTCTTGGATCAACTATCAACACTCGTGGAAACAGCAGTCAAGAAATCAGACGACGTATTGCATTGGGCAAATCTGCTGCACAGGAACTTTTTAAAGTATTGAAGAGCAGAGATGTCAGCTTGAGGACTAAGGTGCACATGACCCAAGCCATGGTATTTTCAATAACCTCATATGGATGCAAAATCTGGACAGTGAATAAGGAAGATCGTGGAAGAATTGATGCCTTTGAGTTGTGGTGTTGGAGGAGAATACTGAAAGTGCCATGCACTGTCAAAAGAACCAATAGATCTGTTTTGGAAGAAGTGCAGCCAGAGTGTTCCTTGAAGGCCAAGATGGCTAAGCTTTGTCTCTCATACTTTGGACATATTGTAAGGAGGGAACAGTTGCTGGAGAAGGATGTCATGCTGGGTAAGGTGGAGGGTCAGAGAAAAAGAGGAAGACCCTCAATGAGATGGATTGGACAAGTGGCATCATTGATTGACTCAAGTGTGGCAGCCGTAGTGACGTTGGCCCAGGATCGGACATTGTTTCGTTCTGCTGTGCATGGGATTGCTATGAGTCAGTTCCGACTCGATGGCACCTGACAACAACAACAAATGTTAAGGAATTTCTCTTCTATTCTTATTTTCTTGAGTGTTTTTTTAATCAGAAATAGATGTTGGATTTTGTCAAATGACTTTTCTGCATTAATTGATATGTTCATGTGATTCTTTTATTTGTTTCATTTATGTGGTTTATTATGGTGATTGTTTTTTGAACCATATTTACATCCCTGGTATAAATCCAACTTGATCAATGTATATTTTTTTAAATAGGCTGTTGAATTCTATCGACTAGGATTTTCAAAATTTTTTGAAATCTTATCCTTTTCATTTGTGTTGGTTCTATTGTGGTGTCACCCATATAATTTCTTATATGTGTTATTTGCATCTTCTCCTTTCTTTTGTTAGAATTGTCATTGATTTGTCAATTTTATTAATCATTTCAAAGAACCACCTTCTTGTCTTATTGATTCTACTTTTTAAATTATTTCTATTGTTTTTCTTATTCATTTATTTCTGCTATAATCTGTATTATATATTTTGTTCTGTTTGTTGTAAGCTTATTTTTTCCTCTATTTCTCATTACTGGAAAAGTTGCATTATTGTATTGATACTGGTTCTTTCTTCTTTTTGCATATGTGCTTTTCATTCTCATTTGTTTCTAGGAATTTTGTGAAGTCACGTTTTATTTATTCTACTACCCAGTTGATTTTCAACAGAGTGTTATTCAGTTTCCATGTATTTGACTTTATTTTCTTGGTTTTCCTATTGTTGAGTTCTAATTTTATAGAATTGTGGCCTGAGAAGAAACTTTGTAGTATTTTGATGTTTGTAAATTTATGGAGGCTTGTTTTGCGGCTTAATACATGTTCTGTTCTGGAGAATGTTCCCTGTGCTTGGAAAATAATGTGTATTGTACTGTTTTTGGGTCGAATGCTCTGTACACATCTATGAGGTCCAGTTGGCTTATTGTGTTGTTTAGTTCCTCTGTGTCATTGTCAAGTTTCTTTCTAGCTGTTGTATCCATTTTTGAAAGTGTGTATTAAAATCACCCGCTATTAGTGTAGGCTTGTCTATAACGTTCTTCAAATCTATTAGAGTTTGCTTTATATATTTTGGAGCTCTTTCATTGGGAGCATAGATATTTATTATGGTTATGTCATCTTGTTCAATGGTCCCTTTAATCATGAGATAATATCCATATTAATCTATTATATTGGGTTTTGCCTTAAAGTTTATTTTGCCAAAGATTAGTATTGCTACTCCTTCTCATTTTTTATTGCAATTAGCTTGGCACATATATATTTTTTCATCCTTTGACTTTTAGTCTGTTTTTTGTGTTTGTGTGTAAGGTGTGTGTCTTACAGACAGCATATTGAAGGATCTTGTTGTCTTATCCATTGTGCGACTCTCTGTCTCTTAACTGGTGCATTTAATCCATTTACTTTCAATGTAATTATTGATGTTTTTGTTGTTGTTAGGTACCATCTAGTCAACACCAACTCATAGCATCCTTATGCACAGCAGAATGAAACAATCCCTGATCCTAGGCCAACCTCACTACGGTTTCCACACTTGAGTCCATTGATGATGCCATTTGGCCAATCCATCTCGTTGTGGATCTTCCTTTTCTTCTTTGACCCCCCACATTACCAAACACGATATCCTTCTCCAGAAACTGGTCCCTCCTGACAGTATTCCCAAAGTATGAGAGACTAAGTTTGGCCATCTTGGCCTCCAAGGAACACTCTGGCTGCACTTATTCTAAAGTATATCTATTGATTATATTGGCAGCCCATGGCACTTTCAGTAATCTCCTCCAACACCATAACTCAATAGACAGGAAGCAGTGATATTATCAGGAAGCCAAGGTGTAACCCATCATATGATTGACAAAGATAATTCTACTGCTCGGTTGACAGTCAGGTACCTGGACACTCCAGAATCTGGAAACATTATTTTAGAACGTATATTATAAAATTCCAACTATTAGTTATTTTTTGGACCAGTATTGCTTGCAGGTTGATTTTGTTAGATTTAATTCAAGACTAAGAAATTTAGAGAAGATAGATCGATAGACAGATAGATAATAGAAAAGACAATCTGTATAATTCAAATGATATAAGCTTGATTGTTGTAGATAGATAGATTTATAAAATAATCTGTTTAAATTAAATGATACAAGCTTGCTTACTGTTAAAAATGAAGAGGACTTGAAGCACTTCGTAATGAAGATTAAATACATCAACCTATGCTGTAATTGCTCAAAGAGATATAAGACAATAACACACAAATTAGAGAAATATTCTATTTTTTACAATTAAACTGGAGTCCTGTTATCTCACTATAGAATAAGCACTGGACTGATAACAACATGATCAGAGTTTCAAACCCACTAGTCCATCCCAGGAAATCCTATACTTGGTCACTGTAAGTCAACTCAACAATGCTTAGCAACAACAACCATTAAGCCACTTGGTTCCATGGTAGTGTGATTTCCATTCAATTAAATTTAAGGTATTTTTTAATTGAGGCAATAGGATACATATTATTTTATAAATGCTTTCTGATGAAGATCAAAGACCACCATTTTCAGTATGGATTGCATCTCAATGTAAAGAAAAAAAAA
>NW_006409017.1:226354-250715 GCF_000296735.1 Chrysochloris asiatica | reverse complement strand
CTTGGAGGTTAGTATGGCCAAACTTGGTCTCCCATACTTAAGACATATCAAGAGGGACCAGTCGCTGGAGAAAAATGTCATGCTTGTTAAGGTGGAGGGCCACAGAGAAAGAGAAAGACTCCCAGTGAGATAGATTGCCAAAATGGCAGCATCAATGGACTCAAGCATGACCACAATTGTGAGGTTGTTTCAGGACCAGGTAGTGTTTCTTCTGTTGTGCATAGGGTCACTATGAGTCAATACTGACTGGATGGCATCAAACAGGACCAATTAAATATTTTACTAAATATAGTTGCCTAATTTCAAGTAGATAATTTTGTATTACTTATGAAAGATGTTATGCTTATCCAATAAACCCTGGACAGTATAACGGTTTCCCACTCTGGTGTTAGAAAACAAAACTTTCACTTTTTTTTTTTTTTTTTGTCTTCATACTTATTCTTTATTTTAAAAGACTTTGTTTGAAATGTTTACCAGATAATATAAAATAACTTGACTTTGTAAAAGAAGAAAATAGAGATATTTTATACTGAGAAAGATACTAGCAATAATTAAAGTCTATATGAAGAGGCTTAATGAGGTTCATGGAAAAATCCATTATCTTTTCATTCCATTTTCCATGAACTTTCGAATCATCCTGCTATGTAAAATAGGATTCTCTTTAGAGAGGAGTAATTATATTTTATAAAATATTTACAATTTAATGCTGAACTAACAAGAAAAATATTTCAATCTCCAGGTTCTGACCATGTCGCTTAACAGTCAATTCCTATTTATACTATAAGGTTTTGTAAAGTTGCCATCAGTTTGAAATAACTGAAACAACACCTGTTAACAAGTCCTTCATCACTATCATTTGTTGCACATGTGTCTTTGTACTTTTTATTGTGAATTGAGTGGTAGTTTACATGGGAGAACATTGGTTTGTTTTTGAGGTGTTTCTGGGGGGGCAGTTCTAAGTTGATTCTTGAAATATATGTAGAACATTAATTTCATTTTATATTTCAAATCTGCTAAAAACACATTACATTTTCTTCAATGGTCATTTATCTAAGCTATTTAAGCTATAAACAGAAAATACACGTAACCCAAAGAGTTAAAAGTTAGTCCAATATTGTCTTAACATAATAATAACTATTGAAGCTTAAGGTTCAGCATTTATGTTTAAGTATTAGTCCATAAATAGCACACCTAGGTAACTTTCATTGTTTCATTGCAGTGATTATAATATCCTCCATGTATCATTATTCAATAGTATTTGCTTCCATTCTCTCTGTTTTTTTTGGTGTGTCTGTGTTTTTTTAGGGGGTGGGGGTGGGGTGGGATTGGAGGATGTACACAAAAGCATTCAGGAATATATAATAGATTCTGCAAGCCTGCCTCCTGGCCTTCAGCACTCAGTCCCTATCTTTCCATGAGTCTAGAGTCCTCATCTGCTCTATTTCTCCATGTAATCATCTCTGCCTCCATCTGTAGTGCCACGTCTTCTCTGGATAAGGTCCCACATTCTGCTAGTGCTCTACTCCCTTGATGGTCCTAAGGTCCTCTGTTTCTGGACTGTAAGATTAATTATTCCCCCATTTTTGTTACAAAACTTCTACCTTTATAGTTGTGACTATTGCAATTAGTCATGATAACAATTATTAACTATTGAATCATAAGAATCTTATCCCCATCTCTTTTCACCAAACCTATCTAGACAAGATAAAAGCTATTCAGTGGAGACTCTATCTTCCCCGCCTCCATTCTTAAGCTAAACTCCCTTTTGAAAACGTGTAAGCCAATTATTTTGTGACTGATTGCCTCCTCATTTTAGGTACCCAATGTCTCAGTTGCTTGTCCTTGTCCACCCTGTATACAGAGGGTATATGATTGATACTTGATGTGAAGACTCCTTCCTTCTCGGTTGGTATTTTGAGTTAATACATCCAAAGTGTAGGTCAAGTTCATCAAATCGCAACAATTTACACTCATTTCCTTTATCAAAAAAAAAAAATTTTTTTTTTTTTTAATCTTTCTCTAGTTGAATTCTGGTTATCAGGCCATCGAGCTTAGGTCAAATGGGTACTATCTGTAATTTTGGGTGTTTTTGTGCATCTTCCCTCATTTCTTGTCAGCTGGATGCTTCATTCTCAGCTCTAGTCCTCTGTAGCTATTCACTTGTTCATAGGCCAAGGAGTCCCCATGTCTCACCACATTTCAGACCAATCAGCCCTTCTTCTTCTCTCTCTCATCTCCAGGTCAATGGGAATCTATGGAACATGGTTGGGCTCAGCCCATTTCCTCATTACTGCTTTAAAAGTTTCAATCTTCCTCATTTTTAACTTATGGCGATATAATGCCATGTATTGCTAGTTTGCACAATGATGATATTAAAATGCAACAAATAATTGATAAAAATGTCATAGATTAGCCAGTTTTTAATTTATTGTGAAGTAAAAAACAAAAGAACTGTTTTATAAATAAGTCAAGTTTACTGAAAGTCCAAACAGAACACTCTCAAAATTCTAGCAATAGTCTTTGAATCCGTAATTTATCTGAAAAATTAATTGATATTGAATCAACTAGCAATAACAGTTTATATACAAATTAAATAATTAATGTATCTGAATAACCTAATAAGAAGGGTTCCCTTGGTACATTTATTGATTTGACTACAACTTTGAATATTTCTTCAGTTTTATTATCAAGAGGAAGCTTCACTATAATCATATACCATAAAGGATGATAAGAATAAAAGTTTCTATGTGATATAGTGAAAACATTATTGAAATTCACAGATCTTTCATATGTTATGTAATTATTAATCTATAGTAATTTATTAATATGTTTTGAATTAGACTAGAAGAGAAATACATATTTTGTTTGTTTTTGAGGTTTTTTTTGGGGGGGAGTTCTAAGTTGATTTTTGAAATATATGTAGAACATTAATTTCATTTTATATTTCAAATCTGCTGAAAATACATTACATTTTCTTCAGTGGTCATTTATATAAGCTATTTAAGCTATAAACAGAAAACACACATATCCCAAAGAGTTACAAGTTAGATCAATATTATCTTATCATAATAACTATGAAGGCTTAAGGTTCAGCATTTATGTTTAAGTACTAGTCTATATAGAGCACACCTAGGTAACTTAATTTCCCATAGTTCATCAGTTAAGTACCATCTGCATCTCAAATACCTCAATTCTAATAAAAAATATAAATTATAGAAAAAAGTGAGTATTTGTTTATTTTTATGCTTGCATCTGTAAATAAAAATGATCAGATTGCAAAATGAAATTTAGAAAGAAGTACATTTTTTGTTGTTGTTATGTTGTTAAGTGCCATCAAGTCGGTTCGGACCCATAGCAATTCTGCATAGGGTTTCCAAGGAGTGACTGGTGAGCTTGAACCACCAAGCTTGTAATTCAAATGGCTTTGCAGTCTGGTGCATTAACTCACAGTGCCACACCAGGACTCCATTTTTTGGACACCTGAAATGTCATATTTAATATTATGAATATATTTATTTAATTAATAATAATTTAAAGATTATCTTAGTGGAATTGGAATTCTCAATCTCTTTTAACTAAGCTCATAGATTACATGTTTTAAAAATGGTAGTTTTCTGGTTAAGTATTCTTGCTTTCTTCTTAAGAGATCATGACATTGAATGTGGCACGGATCTACAATGGACTACTACTCAGCCAGTAAAAGACAAAAAGTTTTATACATACAATGATTGAAAAAGAACATTAATTTAGAGTGGACTTACACAGCTGATTAATGTAATTTGTGTCAGTAAATTGTACACTTGTAAAAAGTTGAATTGGCAGAAGTTATGTGATAGATATATGTATAGCAATGACAGGCTGAGATTGTTTTATTATTGATAGAAAATGGACAACTAACAATATGTTATTCATTAATAAAGAGTGCATTTTTAAATTTCAACAAATATCTAAATATTTTTTATCGTATTTTGTCCTATCAATTTGGAGTTCATTCCCAAAGTATGCATTGTGTTTACTTGTAATAGGAATTTAAATGTTGACTCATGCTTAAATTATGTTGTTAGGTGCCATTGAGTCAGTACTGAACCATAGCAACTTTATGCATAGCAAAATGAAACATTGCCCTATCCTGGGCCAACATTACTACAGTTGCCACGCTTGAGTCAATCGATGTTGTCACTTGGCCAATCCATTTCGCCAGGGGGCTTCCTCTTTTTCTCTGACCCTCCACCTTACCAAACACGATATCATTCTCCAGTGACTGGTCCCTCCTGACAATCTGTCCAAATTATGAGAGACGAACTTTGGCCATTTTGGCCTGGAAGGAGCACCCTGGGTGCACTTCTTCCAAAACGAATCTATTGGTTCTTTTGGTACCGCATGTCACTTTCAATATTCTCCTCCAATACCGTAACTCAAAAGCATCAATTCTTCTATGATCTTCCTTATTCACTGTCCAGCTTTCGCAACCATATGAGGGTATTGAAAATTCCATGGCTTGGGTCATGCGCACCTTAGTCTTCAAGCTGACATCTTTGCTCTTCAACACTTTAAAAAGTTCTTGTGCAGCAGATTTGCCTAATGCAATACGTCGTTTGATTTCTTGACTTCTGCTTCCTTGAGTGTTGATAGTTGATTCAAGAAGAATGAAGTCCTTGACAACTTTAATTATTTCTCCATTTATAAGAATGTTGTTTATTAGTCTAGTGGTGAGGATTTTTGTTTTCTTGACATTGAGTTGTAATCCATACTGAAGGCTGGGCTCTTTGATCTTCATCAATAAATATTTTAAGTCCTCTTCACTTTCAGCAAGGAAGGTTGTATCATCTGCATATCGCAGGTTGTTAACGAATGAGTCTTCTTCCAATCCTGATGCCACATTTTTCTTCATACAACTCAGCTTCTTGGATTATTTGCTCAACATACAGGTTGAATAAGTATAGTGAAAGAATACAACCTTGTTGCACACCCTTTTTAATTTTAAAACATTCAGTGTTCCCATGTTCTCTTTGAATAACTGTTTCTTTGTCCAGGTACACATTCCTCATGAGCACAATTAAGTGTTCTGGAATATTCATACTTCACAATGTTGTCCATAGCTTGTCATGATCCACACAATCAAAAGTCTTTGTGCAGTCAATAAAGCACAGTTAAACATCTTTCTGATATTCTCTGCTTTCAGCCAAGATGCATCAGACATCAGCAATGATATCCTTCATTCCATGGCCTCTTATGAATCCAGCTTCAACCTCAGGAAGTTCTCTGTCAATGTATGATTGTAACCATTTCTGTATTACCTTTAGCAAAATGTAACTCACCTCGGATATCAAAGAGATTGTCCAATGACTCCCACATTCCATTGGGTCATCTCTCACAGATATGGAACTCTTCCAATCAGTTTGCCATATAGCTGTCTGTCTTCCAAATTTCTTGGCAGAGATGAGTGAGTGCCTCCTGTGAAGCCTCACTTTCTTGAAAGATTTCAGGTTGTATTCCATCAATTCCTGGTTGCTTGCACTTTGCCAATTCCTTCAATGTACCTTGGACTTCCTTCTTCAGTATCATTGGCTCTTGATAATATGCTACCTCTTGAAAAGGTTGATCATTACACATTTCCTTTTGTTAGAGTGACTCTGTGTATTCCTTCCATCTTCTCTTGATGTTTTCTGCATCATTCAATAATTTGCCCAGAGAATCTTTCAATAAAAATCGAGGCTTGAATTTTTTCTTCAGTTCACCCAGCTTGAGAAATGCTGAGCATGTTTTTTCCCTTTTGGTTTTCTGATTCCAGATCTTTGCACATTTTGTTGTAATATTTCACTGTATCTTCTCGAGCTGATCTTTGAAATTTTCTGTTCAGATCTTGGACCTCCTCATTTCTTCCATTTGCTTCTCTATGTTGGAGAGCAAGTTTCAGTGTCTCTTCTGACATCCATTTTGACCTTTTCCTTCTTTCTTGTCTTCTCAATGACTTTTTTCT
Source organism: Chrysochloris asiatica (assembly GCF_000296735.1). Lineage (NCBI taxonomy): Eukaryota > Metazoa > Chordata > Mammalia > Afrosoricida > Chrysochloridae > Chrysochloris > Chrysochloris asiatica. The sequence continues at coordinate 244,735 of NW_006409017.1, read as the reverse complement.
TTCTTCATGCATGATGTTCTTGATATCATCCCACAACTCTTCTGGTCTTCAACCTTTAGTGTTTAATGTATCAAATCTGTTCTTGAGATGATCTCTGAATTCAGGTGGGATATATTCAAGTTCATATTGTGGCTCTTGTGGACTTGTTTTCATTTTATGCAGCTTTACTTTGAATTTTCATATGAGTAATTGATGGTCTCTTCCACAGTCTGACCCTGGTTTTGTTTTCACTGATGATATGGAATTTTTCTATAGTCTCTTTCCACAGATGTAGTCAATTTTATTTCTATGTATTCCATCTGGTGAGGTCCATGTGTATAGTCATCTCTTATGCTGTCTAAAGAAGATATTTGAAATGAACAAATCATTGGTTTTGCTGAATTCTATCATGCATTCTCCAGCATAATTTCTATCACCACAGCCATATTTTCCAACTACTGATCCTTCCTCTTTGCTCCCAACCTTTGCATTCTAATCACAAGTAATGACCCATACATCTTGATCGCATGTTTGATCAATTTCAGATTGGAGAAGTTGGTAGAATTCTTCTATTTCATCCTCACTGGCTCTAATGGATGGTACATAAATTCAATAATAGTGGTATTAACTGGGCTTCACTCTAGGTGCATGGATATTATCATATCACAGACAGCATTGTGCCTCATGACTGATCTGAATATGTTCTTTTAGACAGTGGAAGCAACAACATTCCTCTTCAATTTTTCATTCCCGGCATAGTAAGCCATGTGGTTGTCAGATTCAAAATGGCCAATACAAGTCCATGTCAGCTCACTAATGACTAAGATATTGATATTTATGCATTCCATTTCCTTTTTGACAACTTCCAATTTTCCCAGATTCATACTTCGTACAGTCCATGTTCCGATTTTCAGTGGATGTTTACTGCTATTTCTCTTCATTTTGAGTTGTGCCCCATCAGCAAATGAAGGTCCTATGGGCTTTTTTCCCATGGGTTTTACTATATTGGCATCATTGTGGTCAGCTCTACTTTGAAGAGGCAGCTTTTCCTCAGTCGCATTTTGTTTGCCTTCCAACTTGAGGGGATCATTTTCTGGCACTATATCTGACAGTGTTTCTCTGCTATTCATAAACTTTTCAGTGACTAAATATTTGGAAGTAGTTTGTCACTCTTTCTTCCTAGTGTGTCTTTGTTTGGAAGCTTATCTGAAACTTGTCCACCATACTTGACCCTGCTGGTATTTAAAAGGCCAGTGGCATAGCTTTCATAATCACAGCAACTCACAAGCCATCACTATGACAAACTGACAGATGTTTTGTGGCTTAAATGATAAGACATAGTAATTTAATACATAAAAATAAAATGATATAATTAAACATAAAATTTCTTATATCGCTAGAAGGATGGCAGTCAAGACAAGAATGAACAACTGATAGGAACAAGCAGATTTATCTTTGTCAATAGAAGTAAATTTGTAGGTATTATTCAGGAAATTGGCACCTATATTTTTATTATGGCCAAAGTAAGCTTATCTGATGAGGTTTATTGGAGAGTTTGTATGGTAAAGAGTTTCAAGTGATTGAAAAACTTCTGAAATAGTTACTTTGGAATATGGGGAAGAGAGTGAATGAAGGTAACTATGTTTACTTTATTTTTCCTGCAACTTTAAGAGCATACAGGGTGGAACACTTCAAATTTCATGTTGGCAAGTGACATTTAATATTGTATGATTTGCTCCAGCATCACACAACAGCCTCAGAGTAGGCAGAGTAAATTTAAATTGGGGTTTCTCAAGACTAGAATTTTCAAAGTGAGGAAAATAAAATGAGCTAAGTGTTTGAATGATGCTCCATGCAGCCTACCTAGAAAACCAGCAACTAAATAGAGTTATTGTTGTTGATAGTTGCCATAGAGTGTGTTCATGGGAACCTCGTCTACAATGGGATCAAACCAAGGTGATTCATAGGGATTTCACTGACTGATTTTCTGAAGCAAATTGTCAGGGTTTTCTTTCTAGACTGCGTTAATATGGAAACTGTGGAAACATGTTCAGCATCACAGCAAAGCACAAATCTCTACTGGCAGAAGATAAGTGGAACTGATGCAAAACAAACAAAAATAAGAAGGAATCATAAGACTGGAGTCCTCAACAGTACATGAATATATATATATATAATAAGGATAACAGCTGGGAAGAAAGTTTCTCATAACCCTAGAACTTCCTTTTTTGGGTCACTTAATAAACTGCATCAGAGTTGTATCTTTTCACCATAATTATTCATTCTGTATCCTAAAGAAATAATCTGAGATGCTGGATTATATAAAGAAGAAGAGCACAAAGGAAGACTTATTAACATCCAGAGATATGCAGGTGACACAACCTTACTTGTTAGAAGGGAAGAGAATTGTAAACACTGTTAAAGACAATATAATATAACCATAAGTACTGATTGAATCTCAATGTAAAGAAAAGAAAATCCTCACAACTAAACTAATAAATAACATGATAAACAGAGAGAATATTGAAGTTGTCAAAAGACTTCATTTAACTTGAATCTATAATTAACACTCATGAGAATAACAGTCAAGAAATCAAAGTATATGTTGCATTAGGCAATCTATTGCAAAATATTTCCTTAAAGTGTAAAAGAATAAAGACACCATTTTGAGGGCTAACATGTTCCTGATCCAAGCCATGGCATTTTTCAATAGCCTCATATGCATGTGAAAGCTGGACAGTGAATAAAGAAGTAAGAAAAATCAATGTTTTTGAATTATAGTGTTGAATGTAGGATGGCCAGAAGAACGAACAAGTCTGTTTTGAAAGAAGCACAAGATTACTTCTAAAAAGCAACTACGGCAAGATGTACTTTGGACATGTTTTTATTTTATTTTATTTTTTTGTTATATTAGTCCCTGGAGTGGACAACATTTTTGGTAAACTGGAGGACAAATGAAAAAGAGAAAGACTTTCCTTTCAAGGAGATTAAATGACACAGTACTGGCAACAATGGGCTCAAACATAGTTGCCATTTGTAAGGATGGCACAGGATGAGGTAGCATTTCATTCTGTTGTACATAGGGCTACTATGAGTTGCACCTGATTGTACGGCCCCTAACAACAACAATTAGAGATCTTGGGCCCAAAGCATTCTCTGAGAGTTGAGCCCTACTGCTTTCTTCCTGTTTTTTGGCACATAATGACTTTTTCTGTACTTCACATCTCAGACACATTTTGTATCTGGCCAACACTATATCTTCTCCTAGTGAGTAGAGATTTAAGTCTCTTGCCTGTGACACAGACAGATATGAATCTAATATCTGTCCTGCCTCAGCTGTGGGAATCAATTCCCTGTCCATGAAAGACTGGTGCATGCTAATGAAGGTGATCTTGTTCTGCCTTTTCTGTGTTTCAGTAAAGCATTATTCTAAGCATAATGATTTATGACATTGTTAGTGACCTTAAACATTAACTTCATGAGAAAGATGGGAAAAAAAAAATCATTGTGAACATGATATTGCAGAGATATGAGGAAGGAGTTCATGTTATAACAAAAGTATAAGTGAACCCATGAGAATGGGTATGCAGGAACATTCAGTGAATATGATACTGCCTCGTCTCTAAAGTAGTTATGGACTTCTGGAAATTCCAGATGATATCTAATGTCTGCAAAAATATGTGCAATAAACTTGCAAGTTTATTGGAGAATAATGAGAATGTACTCTGAGGGTGATACAAGTCTCAACAAAGCAAAACTATTTTTAAAAAGGATGGAAAAAGAGAAGTATATAAGCTTCATTGGTCATCATGCAATTCTGTGACACCAGCTTTCAAGTTTTTAATATAGAAATACTTAATGCTCTTGGCTGTAATCCAAAAATTGGTGTCTGTGATTCACACAAACATACCAATAAAGAAATGCCTGGTGATCCAATTTTTGAAAATCAGCCACTGAAAAGCCTATGGAGCACAGTTCTTCTCTGGCACATGCAAACTCACATATATTGGGTGACCATAAATCATAAGTAATTATACAACACTTGGAAACTGGGAATAAGAGTTAGCAGCATTAGCTTGAGAGTGCAGCAGCAGAGGAGGAACCTATATCCCTATAACATAGAAAAATGAGGGGAATATAAGAGAAGAAACTGCAAAGGAGGATCTGTTTACAGAGTGCCTATGTGCCCTGGATTTGAAAGGAAATAAATTTGGAAAAAGGAAATGAGGGGTTTAGGTTAAATACAGAAAGACTTGCAGACTACTATTGGGAGGAAACACAGGAATGTGAATACTGTAGTTTTAACTGGCAATAAAATTAAAATAGAGTGCAACAGATCTGATTTAAGCATTTTACAAGTGTTAGCAATGCCATGGTTTGTCTGCAGTTCTGATGTTGCTTTGTTGTTGTTGTTGTTGTTGTTGTTGTTGTTAAGTGACTTCGAGTTGATTCTCACTCATAGAGACCCTGTATAGGGTTGCCGAGGAGTGGCTGGTGAGCTTGAGCCACCGCCTTTGTGGTTCAAACCAACATTACAGTATAGTGCATTAATCCATAGCTCCACACAAATCCCAGACTAAATGGAGGAAAAGCTTTTATTTTGATTTATCATATCAGTGTTTAGTGCTATTTCTTTTATTCATATTCAGTTTTCAAGCACTGAAAATATTTTTCTTATAGAAAAGTTGAATATATCCCAAAAGGAAATAGAGCAAGTGTGTGGCTGTCCTGTGTGAGTTGTAGCCAAAGTATAATGGTAAGTCCATGGGTATGGGTGGAGATGTAATAGTGATTGTTCAACTGAGAAGAACAGATTTTCAGATCCCAAAAGCATGGTAAGAAAAGTGATAGAACATTGTTTGCACACAGTGGGACAGATCAAATAACAATAAACAAATCTCTCAATGCAGTAGAATGGAGTGACAATGAAAACTTCCATGGCAGTTATAATATTCATATCTCTGGGATTAATGTTGTAGTGCAATTTGAGAAGCATTTCTATAGGTTTAAAAGAAAATGCCAAATTGTTTTCCAGAGTAGCTGTATGTACTGTTAGACATTCTTAAAGCAGTGTATGACCCATTTTATCCACACTCTTAGCTAGTATTTTGTGTTGCAATTATTTTTGTTGCTATTGTTTTTATTTTAGCTGTCCCTAGAGATATGTAGTAATGTCTCATTATGGTTATAGTTTCAATTTCCCTGATGAATAATAACATTGAGTATATTTTTATCTGTCTGTTTGCTACCTGCATCGTTTACATAGAAAATACCTGTGTTTTTCTTTAGCTTTTTTCCTAATTGCACTAGTTATTTGCTTTTTTGTTTACTACTAAGTTTGAGTTCTTTCTAGATTCTATCCAGAGGCTTTTGTCAGATAAACAGTTTACCAGAAAGACAAAAAAAAAAAAAAGTCTTTTTCTGTCTGAGGCCTTTTTACCCCCATACTCTTAACAGGGTATTTTGCAAGAAAAAAAGTTTTAATTTTGATGAAGATCAATTACCAATATGTTCTATTATTGACAATGTTTTTGTTGACATTTCTAAAATTTTCTACTGTTGTTTTTAAATATAATAATGCAACACTATATTTTCTTTTAAATGTAAAATAATAAAACATTTAAATAAAGAATTTATTATTATTTAAATACATGAACATTTTGAATGCTTTTTTAATCTCAAAGTTATATACTTTTAGATTTTATACTTAATACATGATCCATTTAGATTTTATACTTAAATAAATGATCCATTTCAATTCACTTTTATAAATGGTATAAGTAAGACTTTTGTTTTGGCCTATGGATATCCAATTGCCATCAACACTTACCTATATATTTTAAAAGTTTAAGAAAAAAACATATGTATAATTTATATCTGCAGAAATTAATTGGGGAAAATGAAGTTCCCTAGCTAAACAGTTTTTAGTTCTTTCTTTAAAATCCATAGACAACATGACATCACTTTAGTCAATTTTGTGTGTTTATTTTTTTCTTAATGAAATTTTTCATTTTACAAATATCTACTGTCACTGTGTAATCCTTAGTTGGGAAATTTTAGAGATATGGAAATGAAAAATAGGATCTACTCCATAAAATTTTATGAAAAAAAATAATTTGAAAGTTATCAACAGTTTTAATATTATGAAAAAAATTGATACAGAGAATTACTAGGACTTTATAATAGCAGATCAGAACCTGATGGTTTGATGTACTGTAGTGGCGTGTATAGTCCTATGATTCTGGAATTTATGTCATTAGTATTCCACACAACAGAAATGTCACCTAAGTGGGTAGTTTCACTGGAGATTCCAGAGTAAATAGACCAGAAAAAGAGAATGGAATTCCAATTTCATAATAGATCCAATGAAAATCTTATGGATCACAACATACTACTGTCAATTAGATATACTAGAACTGGGCAAAGTTTTGTTCTGTTCTCCATCAACTGGTACATACTCAGTGGTAACTAACAGCAACATCAGCATGAGAGTGCTTATTTAAATTTAAGAACATAAAAAATGGGTTCCTAAAAAATATTGGCTATGTTATTTTAGCTCGGCTTTCTAAAGAGGTATATACAGTCCTCTGGATATTAAATCAAGAGATCACACCATTATAACATGCAGATATTATTTACCTAAATAAATATTCTTTTCCTCCAATCTTTATTATAATCCAGTCCATAATGTAAGAGTTTACCCTTATACATATATGTTGTTGTTTTTATCACACATTAAAAATTTTGGAGTTAAGTAAAAGAAGGCTGGAACTTCATTGCAATTGTCTTTCTCAAGTGGACTCTCATTCTGTCCATTTAGAAGATAAAGTGATGTACATAGAACCAAACACTCATATCACCCTGATTTTGGGAAACTGATTCAGATCCTTTTTGATAATAAAGATCCACAGTAGCTTAGTAGATCAAATCTATGTGTGTTATTAAAGTTATAATAGTTTCTTTCATTAAACATTTGAAACAACCCTTGCCCATATTTTATTTGTGAATTGCATTATTATCATTCTGTTTTACACAATGTCATACTGATATCACTGAAAAAATAAGATAAGATATAACTGATTCTTATATTTATAAGTGATTCTGTGTCTGACTTTGGCCTAAATTGGGCATGAAATGAATGTATTACTGCAAAGCATGGAAATAAAACTCATTATAAACTAGAAATTAATCGCTGCAATGGCAAATAACTTTGTAAGCTGCAGGATTTTCTTTGTGACTGCCTTGCTTTATTCCTTTTGAAGCTTTGCTGAAAAGCAATTACTTTCTCTTTTCTTTTCACTTTTATTACTCCTGACTTCCATATTAATGTTAACCTCATCTCCATGTTATATAGATTTGAAGAACTATTTTGTTTTGTCTTATTTTTAATTCCATTTTCTTTAGGTGAGAATTTATACAGTTGATCAGTTTTCCATTCAATAATTCATATACAAATTGTTCTGTGGCATTGGTTGCAATCTGTGCAATGTATAAGTGTTTTTCCTGTGTCTATTCTGGGGTTTTTTGTTGTTGTTGTTTTGCCATTTACTCTATTTCCCTGATCATCCTGTCTTCTCAGCTTTGATGTTGAACAAATGTTACCCTTTTGTTCTTGTATAAGAATAAGAAGTCTTATTCTAAGGAGCATTTCTCACAGGTGTCATTATTTACTTCATAGACAAGTCTATTATTTGATTGAGAGGTGGCCTTCATTAGTGGCTTCAGTTTCACATTGTTGTTGTAAAGTGCTGTCAAGTCAATACTGATTCATAGTAACCTTGTATAGGGTGTCTGAGATGGGTTGGAACCACTGACCTTGTAATTAGCAGTCTAGTGCTTATCCTGCAGTGTTACAGCACAGATTCCATTTTAGAAATCTAACATAGTATAGTTGTTAAGTGCTGTCAAGTCAATTCTGACTCATACAGACCCTGTATATGATTTCAAACCATCCTTGTGGTCCAGTGATTATCCTACAGTTCCACAATAGGAGTCTGATATAATATTAGGGCTATTATATCAAGATAATGCCTGTCCTTATCAGAACAGGTCTTTGTTTGAATTTGAGATTTGTCCAACATTTTCTCCCATATTAATTGGAACTTTCCTGGTGTAGCACTGTGACTTAATTAACTGGACTTCAAAATAGATTTAAACCACAAGGTTGGCAGTTAAAGATCACCAGACACTGCTTGGAAACTCTGTACAGGGTCGCTTCAGGTGGGAAATGATACTTAACAACAACAAAAGCAATGTTTAATAATGATCATGAGCATGTATACATGGGAGCAGAAATCCTCATATTTCTCCCATGGAGTGACAGGTGGGCTTGAACCACCGAACTTTTGTTCTGCAGTTCATTGCTTATCATATCATATAACATTAATATTCTACTCCTTAATATGATAACAGAAAGAGCTATTGCCCTTTAACTACAAAAACAATTATTTTGTGAGTTTTCTTTTTATTTTTACATCCTTAGTCTTAAAAAAAAATCTACAGATAAATTCATTTGTTGTGCATTAGTATGTGTGTTTGTTGCTAGTAGGTGCCATCAAGTCAGTTGCAATTCATGGTGATCCTATGCACAACAGAATGAAACACTGCCCAGTCCTGAGCCATACTCACTTCAGCCCATTGTTGCTGACAACATGTCAATCAATGTTGTTGCGGGTCTTTCTCCTTTTTACTGACCCTCCACTTTTCCAAGCATGATGTCTTTCTCCAGGAGCTTGTGCCCCCTGAAAATATGTTCAAAGCACAAGAGACAAAGTCTGATCATCCTCACCTCTAGAATCTAAGGAGCATTCTGAATATATTTCTTCCAAAAGAGATTTGGTTGTTCATCTGTCAGTTCATGGTACTTTAAATATCCTTTTCAAAGCCATAATTAAAATCCATTATTTCGTCTGTGGTCTTGCTTACTTGTTGTCCAACTTTCCCATGCATACATGCATATAAAGCAACTGAAAATACCATGACTTGGTTCAGGTGCACCTTAGTCCTCCAAGCGACATCTTTGCTCTTCAGCAATTTAAAGAGGTCGTTTGAACATGTTTTGCCTAATGCAATATGTCATTTGATTTCTTAACTTCTGCTTCCATGAAAATTAATTATGATCCAAACAAATTGAAGCCTTTGACAACTTCAAACTTTTCTCAATTTATAATAATACTAATTTAATTATTTGTCCAGTGGTGATGACTTGTGTTTTTTTCCTTGACAAGGAGGAGTGAGCACCTCCAATGCTGCATATGTTTTTTTAAATAATTACATCATATTTCATCAGTTTTTGCAGCCTTATTTTCCATCAGTGCTTTCAGTGTAGTTTGATCTTCTTCCCTCAGTATCATCAACTCTTGATCATATGGTACCTCCTGATATTACTGAATATTGAACAATTCTTTCTGGTACAATGACTTGTATTTCTTCCTTCTTCTTTTGATTTTTCAAGAATCATTCAATGATAGTTTGCAGATAGAATCCTTCAATATTGCAAGTCATGGTTTAATGTTTTTCTTCAGTTCTTTCCTCATGGTTTACTTACTCCTTGTCTTTGCACTTTTCATCATACTATTTGACTTTGTCTTCTAGAGCTAACCTTCTAAAGTTTCTGTTCAGATCTTTTACTTCATCATTTGTTTCCTTCACATTATATCCTCTAGGCTCAAGAGAAAGTTTCAGAGTTTTTTCTTACATATACTTTAGTATTTTCTTTCTTTCCTCATATTAAATAAACTATTCTTTTCTTCATGAATGATGTTTTGATGCCATCCCACAACTCTTCTGGTCTTCAGTCATTAATGTCTAATAAATCCAATATTTTCTTGAGATTCCCCTTAATTTAGGTGGGATATACTCAAGATCATATGTTGTTGCTGTTGTCAGGTGCCATTGAGTCAAAACCAACTCATAGCGACCATATGCACAGCAGAACTAAACACTACCCTTCACTGGGCCAACCTCATGATTGTTGCCACGCTCAAGCCCATACTCTGGAATACAAGGATTAAGCCATAGTTGGAATGGGCAAAAGTGGGGAAATAATGTTAAGATACTTGGCTGTCTTTTGAATCTTTGTTTCCTTTGCATTGTTGTTGTTGTTAGTTTCCATTCAGTTGGTACCGACCCATAGTGACCTTACACACAGCAGAGCGAAACACTGACAGATCCTGGGTCAACCTCACTATTGTTGCCAAGCTTGAGTCCATCAATGTTGCCTCTTTGTCAATGCACCTCATTGGGGGTCTTGCTCTTTTTCTCTGACAATCCACCTTACTAAACATGATGTCCTTCTCCAGCAACTGGTCCCTCCTGACAATAGGTCTGAAGTATGAGAGACAAAGTTTGGCCATCTTGGTCTCCAAGGAGCACTCTGGCTGCACTTCTCCCAAAACAGATCTATTGGTTCTTTTGGCAGCCATGGCACTTTCAATATTTTCCTTCAACACCATAACTCAAAAACATTAATTCTTCTATGATCTTCCTTATTTACTGTCCAACTTTCACATGCATATGACGCTATTGAAAATACCAAGGCTTGGGTCAGGCACACCTTAGTCCTCAAGCTGACATCTTTGCTCTTCAACACTTCAAAAAGGTCTTGTGCAGCAGATTTGCTTAATGTAATATGTTGTTTGATTTCTTGACTGCTGCTTCCTAGAGTGTTGATAGTTGATCCAAGAAGAATGAAGTCCTTGACAACTTTAATATTTTCTCGGTTGATAAGAATGTTGTTTATTGGTCCAGAGGTGAGGATTTTTGTTTTCTTTACACTGAAATGCAATCCATATCGAAGGCTGCACTCTTTGATCTTCATCAGTAAATATTTTAACTCTTCTTCACCTTCAGAAAGCAAGGCTTTATCATCTACATATCATAGAATATTAATGAATCTTTCTCCTATCCTGGTGCCATATTTTTCTTCATATAACCCACCATCTTAGATTATTTGCTCAGCATATAGGTTAATTAAGTATGGTGTAAAAATACAGCCTGTCATACACCTTTCTTATTTTTAAACCATTCAGTGTCCCATGTTCTGTTCGAGCAACTGCCCATTGGACTATGTTCGGATTCCTCATGAGCACAATTAACTGTTCCGTAATACTCATACTTCCCAATGTTTTCCATAGCTTGTCATGATCTATACAATCATAAGCCTTTGTGTAGGCATAAAGCACAGGTAAATACATGATATTCTCTGCTTTGAGCCAATATCCACCAGACATCAGCAATGATATTCCTCTTTCCACAGCCCCTTCAGAATCCAGATTGAACCTCTGGAAGTTCTCTGTCAATGTATGTTTGCAACCATTTCTGTATTACCTTTAAGAAAACTTTATTTACATGGGATATCAAAGATATTGTTTGACGATTTCCTTATTCTGTTGGGTCACCTCTCTTTGGAATGGCCACAAATACAAATTTCTTCCAATCAGTCGGCCAGATAGTTGCCTTACAAATTTCTTGGCATAGAAGTGTGAGTGCTTCCTGTGCCGCCTCACTTTCTTGAAATATTTCAATTTTTATCCCATCAATTCCTGGTGCCTTGTTCTTTGGAAATTCCTTCAATGCACCTTGGACTTCCTCCTTCAGTATCATTGGCTCTTGATCATATGCTGCCTTTTGAAACAGTTGTGCATTAACCATTTCATTTTGGTACAGTAACTCTGTGTATTCCTTCCATCTTCTCTTGATGTTTTCTGCATCATTCAATTATTTTCCCAGAGAATCTTTCAATAATGAAAGTCGAGACTTGAATTTTTTCTTTAGTGTTTGCAGCTTGAGAAATTCTGAGTGTGTTCTTCCCTTTTGGTTTTCTGATTCCAGATCTTTTCACATTTCATTATACTATTTTTTAAAGTTTTTATTGTGAATTAAGTAATAGTTTACATGGGAGAGCATCAGCTTTACATTCATGCTATCATATTTCATTTCATTGCAATTATTTCAATGCCCTCCATGTACCATTATTCAAAAGCATTTACTTTTTAAAAATTTTTTTGGATGTATACCTAAGTACTCAGGAATATATAACCATTCAAACAATCAAAGGGTATACTTTGTAAGCCTGCCCCGCTGCTGCCACATCACACCTCCTCTCCCTACTTGAGTTCAGAGTCCCCAGCTGCTTCAGCTCTCCATGTCATTGTCTCTGTCTCCATCTCTGGCATTGCCGCTTCTCTGGATAGGATCCTGCACTTCTTTCTTCTCCCTTGATGGTCCCAGAATCCTCCACTCCTGGACTGCAATATTAACCACTCTCTCCTTTTGTTACAAAATGTCTACCTTTACATTTGCAACATTCACAACCATTCCTGATAATAATTAATCACTATTGAACCACAAGAGACTTATTCCCATCTTCTTTCACCACCCCTGTCCAGACAGGTTGGAAACCAGTTAGTGGATATTCTACCTCTACCCGCACCCTCTGAAACTAGGCTCCCTCTTGAAATCTTGTAAGAAAGTTTCTTCATGCCTTTGTAGCCACCCATTTTGGGTAGCAAATACCTAAGATGCCCATCCCTATCAACCCTGTGCCTCAAAGGGATGTGGATGATCCTTGCTGTAAAGATCTGTTTCCTCTTTTAAGCTACTACATCCATAAATATAGGACAAGTTCATCAAATTGTAGTGGATTACACTTTTTTTCTTCTTTCTTCCTCTAGTAGAGTTCTGCTCATCCAACCATTGAAGTTAGGTCAAATGGGTGCTATCTGCAAGTATGCTTGTTCTTGTTCATCAGCTCTCACTTCATATCAGCTGGGTACTTCACTCTCCACTCTAGTACTGTATGGCTATGTCCCTGTTTTCCCTTTTAGTGTGGAAACTTCTTAAACTTTTAAAATAATGGTCCCTGGTCCTTGGTTCAGGGTTCCCCAGGTCCTGATATATTTCTGGCTAACCAGGTCTCAATCCAAGTTGGCCAGAGTCTATTTAACATGGTCGGACTTAGTTCATGGTTTCATTGCTGGTTTCCCCCCACTTCCCATGATCGGTAGACCAATGCGTTCACCAGCAAGATTACGTGATTGCTCTTGTATTCCCTTTGAGTTTAAGTCTTCAAAGGGTATTTTCCCTGAGGGGACTTGATTGTTTGCCTTGATGGCTTCCAGCAAACATTTTGCTAGTTCTTGTAGTAGTCAATCATACTGCCATTATAGTTTTTTATTTTTCTTGCTAGTCTTTCTTTCAAGAAGTATCTTCTGGTTTTCTAGCTGCTACAGACTGGTCTGCTTTTCCTTTCAAGTGGACATTTCCCATCTTAGAAAATTCTGGATGGGATTCAGGATTACACCTATGGTCTTATGCAATGCAAAGGCTCCACAGGTAGCCTCTTTCACTGGTCAAGTTCTAGCCCCATTTTAATTATTCCAATCAGTTATAGGCTTAAGACAGTCTTACAAGCTTTCCATAGTGATATTTCTTGTTATTCCTTTCTTTTCACTCAAGTGTTTGAGCATACATCACTATTTATCTCTGTCCCACTTTGCCCATGAAAACCAGCCTAAATGTTCTCCCATCCACATTCTTGGGTATTGCTCCCCCCCAACACCCATACTATCCTGTGTCTATTATTCCCTGCTCTGTGCTCTGTGCTCTGCCTTCTCTTCCCTCCCCTCGCCTCACCCCCTACACCTCAATAACCAACAAATATATATATTTTTTCTCTCCCTTTTGGTGTGGTTATTTTTTCTTAAGCATTTATATTAATGGTCCTATGCAGTACTACTCCCTTTGTGACTGACTAATTTCACTCAGCATAATGTCCTCAAGGTTCATCCATGTTATGTGGTAGCTTGCAGCTTCCTGGTTGTTCTTCAAGGAAGCATAATATTACATTGTGTGTATGTACCAAAGTTTGTTTATCCATTCTTCCATCGATGAGCACTTAGACTGTCTCCATCTTTTTGCTATTGTAAATAGGGCTGCTATGACCTTTGGTGTGCATTTATCAATTTGTATTATAGATCATATTTATTGTGTATAAATACCAAGGAGAAACTTCCAAGTTTCTGAGGAAGTGCCATACTATTTTCCAGATTGGTTGGACCATTTTGCTATCCCACCATCAATGTAACAGGGTCCCAGTCTCTCCACATCATTGCCAACATTTATTGTCCTCTACTTTTTGATCTTCACTGTTATTGCGGGTGTGAGCTGATATCTCATTGTTTTTATTTGCATCTCTCTAATGGCTAATGTTATATGCAGATGATACAACCTTGATTGCTGAAAGTATAGAACACTTAAAATATTTACTGATGAAGATCAAAGAACACAGCCTTCAGTATAGATTGTGTCTCAATGTAAACAAAACAAAAATCCTCTCCACTGGACCACTAAACAACATTCTTATCAATGGAGAAAAGATTGACATTGTCAAGGACTTTATTCTTCTTGGATCAACTATCAACAATCAGGGAAGCAGCAGTTAAGAAATCAAACTATGTATTGCATTAGGCAAATATGCTGCCCAAGGCCTTTTTAAAATGTTGAAGAGTAAAAATGTTAACTTGAGGACTAAGGTGCGCCTTACCCAAACCATGGCATTTTCAATAACCTCATATGCATGTGGAAGCTGGACAGTGAATAAGGAAGATTATAGAAGAATTGGTGCTTTTGAGTTATAGTGTTTGAAGAAAATATTGAAAGGGTCGTGGGCTGCCAAAAGAACCAACATATTTGTATTCGAGAATGTGCAGCCAGAGTTCTCCTTAGAGGCCAAGATGACCAAACTTCATCTCTCAAACTTTGGACATATTGTCAGGAGGGACCAGTCACTGGAGAATGATATCATGTTTGGTAAGGTGGAGGGTCAGAGAGAAAGAGAAACTTCATCTCTCAAACTTTGGACATATTGTCAGGAGGGACCAGTCACTGGAGAAGGATATCATGTTTGGTAAGGTGGAGGGTCAGAGAGAAAGAGAAAGACCCCCAGTGAGATGGATTGGCAAAGTTCTATCATCAATCGGCTCAAGCATGGCAACAATTGTGATGTTGACCCCAGGACCAGGCAGTGTTCTGTTCTGTTGTGCATTTTAAGCAACTCTATAGTTGCTATGAGTTGGTACTGACTTGATGGTACCTAACAACAACAAGAGTGGCTAGTGAGCATGAATATTTATCCATATATCTGTTGGCTGCCTTAATTTCCTCCTTGGTTTAGTGTCAGTTCATGTCCTGTGCCCATTTTTTTAATTGGGTTATTTGTCTTTTTCTTGTAGAGGTGTTGTAGTTTCTGATATATTTTAGAAATTAGTCCCTTGTCTGATGTGTCATTGCAAAAGATTTTTTTTTTTTTTCCATTCTGTTGGGCTCCCTTTTTACTCTTTTGGTAAATGAAGTCTTTTGATGCATATAAGTTTTTAATTTTTAGTATGCCCCAAACATCTATTTTATCTCCTGTTGTTTGTGTAATTTTCATAATGTTTGTTAGTCTGTGATTGCCCTATATTAGGGCCATCAAATGTGTCCTTATTTTTAATTGATGGCTTTTATAATTCTGTGATTCACATTTAAGTCTTTAATCCATGCTGAGTTGGTTTTTGTATATGGCATGAAGTAAAGGTCTTGTTTCAATGTTTTGCATATCACCTTCCAGTTCTACCAGCACCATCTGTTGAAGAGGCTATCTCCTCCCTATGCAATATACTTAGGCCTTTTGTAAAAATTCAGTTGGCTGTATGTTGATGAGTTAATTTCTGGATTCTCGATTCTTTTCAATTGATCTATATAGCTTTCACTGTAACAGTATCAGGCTGTTATGACCACTATAGCTGTGTAGTAAATTTTGAAATTAGGGAATGAGAGGTTTCCAACTGCATTTTTTTTCTTAAGGTGTGCTTTGCTTATTCTGGGTCTCTTTCCTTTCCATATAATGTTTGCAAATTTTTTTCCCATCTCTTTGAAGAAAATATTTGGAATATGAATTGGGATTGCATTATTTGTGTAGATTGCTTTGGGCAGTACTGACATTTTCACCACCTTGAGTCTTCCTATCCAGGAGTATGGTATATTTTTACATTTTTGTAAGTCTATTTTGGTGGTTTGTAGTAGTGTTTTGTAGTTTTCTTTGTCTAGGTCCTTTGTTTCTCTGGTTACATTTATTCCTAGATTTTTCATCCTTTGGGAAATGTTTGTAAATGGTATTGTTTTCCTAACGTCCTTTTCAGCTTTGTAATTATTAGTATAGAGGAATCCAACTGTTTTTTTGCATGTTGTTCTTATACCCTGATACTTTGCAGAATCTTCCAATGATGTCTAATAACTTTTTTAGTGAGTCTTTGGGATTTTCTGTTTGTAGGATCATATCATGTATAAATAGAGAGTTTTACATCCTCTTTTTCAATTTGGATGTGTATTTTGTTTAAAGTTTCCATAAAATCAAATATATAATCAAAAGTCTAGACCTAGCAAAGTTTTAATAATTATGATAGAAATTTATTTTTAATATTAAGAAAAGTATGTCAAGTTGGTTATGATATACATATTTAAGTTATATTCAAGATAATCTATCATCATAAACATCATTTTTCTGTTGACTATGCTGTTGGAAAGGCACCTTCAAAATACCTTCAAAATTTCCTATTGTTTTCTTCAAGATAAACTGACATTTTGATTTAATTTCCTTAATATAATAAATTTAAATTTTATGTGCATACATAAAGTTAAGAAGAGACAGACACATCATTTGTAAGACATTTTTCACTAGAAAAATACATTGTATCCAGTAAAGTAGAAGATCATTGAATATAAGGGAAACAAATAATAAAATTAATTGACCAATAGCTGAATCAATGAGCACAAAGATATGAATAATTATAGAGATAGCACAGGACTAAATATTTTTCTGTTCTGTTACACCTGAGACTACAATGACTTATAATTGAAAGATAGCAAGAAATAACAACAAAAACAAACACTTATGTATTAGTAATTTGTTTATAAAATTCACAACATATATTATTGTCTAACTAGAAGCAGACATGTTTTATACAGATATAAGTACTTCAACAGTATAGGTACTTATATTTTTAGATACCTGTTTTTGATTTATTTGTTTGTTACTTATTAGTATCTATATACAAAGAACTACATCAAATGCCATGTTGCTTTTTTGCTCATTCTAAAAGTTATATCACAATGGCAATTCAGGGTGCCAGAAAAAATTACTGTTGGTTCTGATAGTATGATATCATGTGTGCTATCTCTTAGTGAAAGGAGCTCTGGTAGCGTAGTGGTTATGAATCGGACTGCGAACCTTAAGGTCAGCGGTTCGAAATTACTAGCCGCTCCGTGGGAGAAAGATGCGGCTTTCTACTCCCGTAAAGATTTACACCCTCGGAAACCCTGTACAGGGTCGGTATGGGTTGGAACCGACTCGATGGCACTTAACAACAACAACAACAACAAAATCTCTTAATGAAGGAGCTCTGGTAGTGTAGTGTGTTCCAAAGCGAGAAACTTCTTTTCTGGCTTTATATCTGACAATTTTCAGTTGCTATTCAAAAGGGTTTCAGTAGCTAAATATTCAGAAATTGTCTGCATCTCCTTTCTAGTGTCTTAGTCTGGAAGTTCAACTGAAACCTGTCTACTGTGTGTGACCCTGTTGATGTTTAAAATGCTGGTGGCATGGCATCCACAACATCATAGCAACAGGCAAGTTACCAGAGTAGGAAAAAACTGACAGTTGCACGATTATACATTATATCACATACAATATATGTGGTAACCAATTATTTGTGCTATCTGTAAGTCTTCTTTCTGGTCAACAGTAGGCTGCTTGTTGTTACATTTTTGGCAGTCAAAAACTGTACATGAATTTTCAACTGTGTTTGAGGTTGACCCCCTCCTTAACCTCTGTGTTATTCATTTGTCAACTATTATTTCCATATTACCCATAAACACTTAGGTGTATTCCACTAGTACATTAGGCTACGTGTGGCTCTGTAGGATAAGCTTTGGTCTGTGAAACACAATGTCAGCAATTCAAACCCTTCAGCGTTTCCTCAGAAACCAAATAGAGGGTCCTTGTGAGTAGGAACTGAGTAGATGACACTTAAAAATAACATTATGTAATGGTTACTATATCTGTAGGTGCCAGAGGCTTCTCCTTTCTCAGCTTGTCTCCCCTATTTTCTTTTGATTTTCTAAAACAAAAACAATTCCTTTTTAAATACAGTCTTGCAGTGCTATTAACTGAACAACTAACAGCTTTTTTTTAAATACAGTTTTGCAGTTTTTTAAGTTGGACTCTTATTGATGTGACATATGGAAGGGATACACAGTCACTATTCCAAAAAATATGGTCAGTGTTCAGCCCTTTCAAACACTAGCATAGGATCAAGAACCAATGGTATTGAAGGTAGAAGTCCAAGGTGCACTGAAGGCACT
>NW_006409017.1:218890-226209 GCF_000296735.1 Chrysochloris asiatica | reverse complement strand
TAGAAAGCCTCATCTTTCTCCCGCGGTGCAGCTGGTAGTTTCGAACCGCTAACCTTAAGGTTCGCAGCCCGATTCGTAACCACTACGCTACCAGAGCTCCATATATAAAGGAAACAAGTGTAAATCTCTATAGTTTGAGGAATTTGAACTATATTCATGAATGTAGTACCTTAAAATACCAAAGAAAAGGGAAGGAATCTTCACAGCAGGGATCATTCCCACCCCCTCTGTAACAGGGTTAATAGGGATGTGCAAGTTAGACATTGACTACCTAAAATGGGGGGAGGTGGGTCTAAAGGCACAAAATAACTGGCTTACAAGTTTTCAAGAGGAAGTTTAGTTTCAGAGTATGCACGGGAAGGTAGAATCCTCACTGAATAATTTTCATCTTGTATAGATGGGTCTAAGGAGCTCTGGTAATGTAGTGGTTATGAATCGGGCTGCAAGCCGCAAGGTCAGCAGTTCGAAACTACCAGCTGTTCCGTGGGAGAAAGATGAGGCGGTCTGCTCCGGTAAAGATTTACAGCCTCGGAAACCCTGTGTAGGGTCGCTATGAGTGGGAACCAACTCCACGGCACACAACAACAACACAGAAGGGTCTGGTGAAACGAGATGTGGATAAGATTCTTATGATGCATTAGTGAGGATATCATGACTTACTGCAGTTGTCACAACTGTAAAAGTTGAAGTTTTGTAACAAAAAGGTGGTAGTAGTTAAACTTATAGTCCAGGAACAGAGGACCCTAAGACCATCAAGGGAAGAGAGCAGGAGTGGAATGTGAGACCTTATCCAAAGAAGCAGTGGCACCAGAGATGGAGGCAAAGATGATGGAATAGAGAGAAAGAGCAGCTGAATACTCTAGACTCATAGAAATAGAAAGCTGGCATTCAGGAGGCAGGCTTGCAGTATGTACCATTTGGTTGTTTATATATTCCTGAGTGTTTGGGTGTACATCCAAAAAAAAAGTCCTGAGGAAATTTAGCACACACACACACAAAACAAAATCAAACTACATATTGCAAAAGTAATATTCAGCTCTTATTTGTTATGAATGTATTCCCTTTTAGAGCTAAGATATTATTTATCAGAGCATTTTGTTCTGTTTAAAAGTATGATGTCAATAAATAGTAGACCACATATTAATATTTTTATTATTTATAAACGAAAACAATTTTCTCCATAACAAGCAAGGATTATTTTCTAATTCTATTTTTTTAATTTGTGAAGTATTTTCATACAAATAATGTTAAACAAAACTTTCCATAGTTCTAAAAGTCTTCTGAGTATCTTGATTTCATAAGGATAAAATTCCATATATAGAAAATATTATTGTATAGTTTCCCTCAAATTTTCCATATTTGGATTGGTTTATCTTAAAACAAATAATGTACATTCACTTTAGGTATAATGTTGAATTAAACAATATCACAAGGCAGCTCATAGTATGAGCAAAGATACCTACTTAAGGAACAATGGACAGTTATGAATTGAATGCTCATATGTTTTGCCAGCCAAGTATTGTGTCCTTGTTTATTTTTATAGAAAATGAAATTTTAAATGTTTGTTAAGTTTACATTAAAATGCTTTAATAACTTCTAATACAATCACTTCTATACAACTGATTTATTGCAGAACGTAGGATGAAATTGTTAAGGTGTCTTGTTGGGTAGATATCTTTCTGAAGAAACTTTATCTTATTTTGTATATTAAAATAATTCAAAATCTGGATTCATTTTTTAAAAGCTTTTATTTTGAATTGAGTGATAGTTTACATGGGTGAACATCAATTTTACACTCATCTTATAGTATGTCATTTCATTTCAATGATTACATTGATACTTTAAAAAAAAAATTTTTAGAGAACAATTATTGCATGTAACAGGGACCAGAGGGTGAAGTCCTGATGTGGTGCTACAAGATAAGCACTAAACTGCTCACCACCAGATCAGCAGGTCAAATATAACAGATACCTCTCAGAAACTGTATACAGGGTCACAATGAGTGGGAATTGACTGGAAGACACTTAACAACAAAAACATAATAAGGAACATGGGTGCATATTTGAAAAATAAATTATAAATATTCTTTTGAAGGAATCTCATAACTATATAAAATCTTTCTGGAAATGAGAAACTAAAGCTTTTCTTAAAATAAGGATGTACTAAACTCATACCAAACAAACTGCTATCTTGTCAGTTCTGATTCACAGTGATCCTATAAGACAGAATAGACATGTTCCCTAAGGATTCTGAGACTGTAAATCTTAAAGGTAATGGTCAGTCTTATCATTCTACCACTAAGTGACTGGTAGGTTTTAGCTGAAGACCTTGAAGTTAGCAACCAACCACTAAACCCACTGTCTCAGTCATTGTGCTACCAGAGCTTCTTAGAGTACATATATGCATATATGTGTATGTGTGTGTGTGTGTGTGTGTGTGTGTGTGTTTGTCTGTATATACATGAGGCAGTCTTCAAAAAGTTCATGGGAAAATTCAATTATCATTTAATTCTATTTTTCGTGTATTTTTGAAGCATACTTATATACATGTTGTTGGTATTAAGTGTTGTTGAGTTGGTTCCAACTCATAGGGATTCTGTATAGATTTCCAAGGATACCTAAGTGAATTTGAACTGCCGATCTTGAGGTTATCCTACAGCGATACACCATGACATATCTATGTGCATGTGTGAGAACTGGTTGCATTGCAGGATAAGTACTGGCCTGCTAACCACAAGGTTGACAGTTCAAACACACCAACCATTCTTCAGAAACACTATAAAGGGTAGCTATGAGTCAGAACTGACTCACTGGAACTTGACAACAACAATAGTAGCATATATATTAAAACAAAAGAAAAATACTGCAATGTCTTAAAATATTTCTATTATTAAAATTTTACAGAGAGATATAATTTTCTATGGATTCTATTAATTCACAGGGATCTGTGAAGATGGATATTTCCTGACTGAATACAATTATAAAAGCTAGAAAAAGGTTCATATTTCCAGACTTACAAATTTTAAATTAAATTTGAGAAGGTGATTCTACATCACTTCAAAAAACAGATTTTGCAATTTTTACATATTTATCCATAACGTAAGAAAATAAAAAATAAAATATTTTCAACTAATTATTTTACATAAGGCTTTTAAATCATGTAATACCAATTCACAGAATCCTGATATGGTGTTGTGGGCTAATGTGCTGGACTGCAAGGTAGATTTGAAACACAAGGTCGGAAGTTCAAGTTCACCAGCATTTCTTTGGAAACACTATACAGGGTCTCTATGAGTCAGAGCTGACTCAACAGCATCTAACAACAACAACAAATTTATAGAAATGATTCTAAATATATGTAAACATTTGAAAAACAAATCACTGAATTATGTGTCTTAGAATATTTTTAAAAATATGAAGTATGATTTGCTATTCATTTGCTTATAGTTATGAATATTGCTTTATTCTAATTTAACAAAGTTCATTTTTTAAACAGGTATGATTTTTTAGAATAAAATGTTACAGCATCAACACCACTACAGTGGAAGTATACTAATATAGGGATAGAAATATTGTACCAAAAAAACTGTTTACACACACATAATATACTAATTTAGGAGGAAATGGCAGAATGATAAAATTCAGCAAGTCAAGCTATAATAGAACAATATCATTATATATATTATCATTATTTTTCCACCATAACATACATATTTGAACTGGTACAAATTAAAGAGTTCACTTTTCTTTGGGAATGGGGTAGAAACAGTAATACACTACTTTCAAAACTATAAACCTAGATTGTGTTTATTTTGAGAATATATGGTTTCACATATTTATATTTTTGCTTAATAGGTGTTTTGGTAGCAAAATTCATTTTTTTGTTCTAGTAGTCTTGTTGTTGTTAAGTGCCATTAGGTGAGTTTCAACTCATAACAACCTTCTATGAGGTTTCCATTGAGTGGCTTGTGAGTTTGAACTTCTGACATCGCGGTTAGTAGTCCAGAACTTATCCTACAGTTCCACACCAAGATTCCAAATAGTCTTAAATCCCTAGATTAAAAAAAAAAATCAAGTACACCAAAATGATTAGTTAACTACAGTATAAAGTCTAACTAAAAAAAAAATTAATGATCTCAAGAAATTAGAAAAATATACTATTAAAAATATTTGTAAGTATTTTATATACTCAGAGAAACCCAGAATATGACATTAAAAGATAATAATGTTTATGCTTTTGCTTCTACATACTCAATCCTTATATATTTTCCATGTCATGTTTCCTAGAACTCTTAAACTGAAGTGATTTGTTATGACATGAACTTCAATGTTTTATCATTTACTGAACTTAGTGCAACTGTGTCCTTACCTTACTTGCCATTTCATCTTTATTAAACACAGAATATCAGGCTTAAAATATTTTGGGTACTTTAACAAATTAGTTCAAGGATGTTATGACTGTATTGTTATTGCTATGAATTTATTATTATTATTATTATTCCTATATTATATGGAACCTTGATAGAATAGTGGTTTATACTTTGAGTTTGAACCAACACAAAACACACAGCAGCAGCATTATATTACACAGATTTATTTTTGTTAGTGTATAGAAATATTGTATATAATAAAGGATATTTACCAGATTTAATCAGTTTTAATATTTGTGTACTAGATAAACCAAAAAAATAGATTAATTTTACATTCAAGGTTAAGTAAAATGCTATTTTATTTAGTAGGTGATTAGTTCTAAATTTCTAGTTAAAAGACATAGAATCAGCTTATCATTGCACTATTTTAAGTCACAATGTTTAATTTGATGCATTTGAATTATATTATTGGCAAAACATAAAGAAAGTACCACAGATTACGAAAAAGGGGGAAAAAAAATCCAGGAAGAAATACAGTCAAAATGCTCCTTATATGTAAGGATAGTATGACTTGTCTTTTGAGTTTGGGGCATGTTGTCAGGAGGGGCCTTGCCTTGTATGAGGATATTAAGTTTGGAAAGTGGAGGGTAAAGGAAAAAGAGGAAACAGCCCAGCGAGATGGGTTGACATGGTGCCAGCAACATTGGGCTTAAGGATAACAATTTTATGGATGGCTTGGACCGACAGTGTTTCCTTCTGTGTTGCATAGGGTCTCTACAAGTTGAACTGACTCAAAGTCACCTAACAACATGGTGTGACGCTGTGGCCTAATGAGTCAGACTACAAAGTCCTTTGAACTGCAAGGTCAATGGTTCAAGATCACCAGCTGCTCCTTGTAAACCCTACAGCATTGCTATGGGTGGGAATCGACTGGACGGCACTTAACAACAACAACAAGATCATATGATAAAGGAGCTCTGGTAGCATAGTAGTTACAAATCAGACTGCGAACCACAAGGTAAGCAGTTTGAAACTACCAGCTGTTCTGTGGGAGAAAGATGAGGCTTTCTGCTCCGGTAAAGATTTACAGCCTCGGAAACCCTGTACAGGGTCACTATGAGTCAAACCGACTACCACACATAACTACCACCACCATCATATGAAAAGAGTCCTAGTATGGCATTGTGGGTTAATGCACCCAAGTTCACCAGCTGCTCCTAGGAAACCCTTTACAGGGTCACTAAGGATCAGAACTGACTCGATGGCCCTTAACAACAACAACATCATATGATAGGAGTCCTGGTGTGGCACTGTGGGTTAAAGCACTGGACTGCAAAGTCAGTTTGAACTGTAAGATACGCAGCTCTTACAGGGTCTACACAGGGCCTAAACAGGGCCCCTGTTAGTTGAAATATACTCAATGGCAATTAACAACAACAGCATCATATGGTAGGAATCTTGGTGTGTGCTGTGGTGTGTGCTGGACTAAAGGTCACTTTGAACCAGAAGGTCCTAGGTTTAAATTAATCATTTAGCCTCCTTGGAAACGCTATGCAGAACCCTGATGAATCAGAACTGATTGTAAGGCATTTAACAATAACAACATATAAAGGGAATCCTGGTGTGGCGCTATAGGATCGGGACCGGACTTTAAACCCATAAACTGCCCCTCAGAAACCATATACAGGGTCTGTATGGGTCAGAACTAACGCTAGGGCACAGAACAACAACAACAGAAACATCATGTAATATGGAGTCTTGGTGTGGTTCTGTAAGGTAAATATTGGACTGCAAACCACAAAGTTGGCAGTTCAAACCCACAAACCACTCCTTGGAAACCCTTTATAAGGTCATTATGAGTTGGCACCAACTCAATGGCGCTTCACAACAACAAAATCATATATAATTATTAAAAAAATTAGTAATAACACACAAAAATTAATTTTGATTTCACCTTTAGATTTAAAGATTTGAAATATCATAATTGAAGATGATGTGAAAATAATCATAACCATCTTGAAATGTTAGCTCTTCTAAAGAAAAATCTACCTCTAGTCTGTGAATTGGTTGCACTCTGGGGGCTTGAGTATTACTATGAAGCGGGAAGCTATGCTATTGGTATTTTGAATGCTGGAAGATCACTCATGTGGACAGGTTTCAGTTAACCTTCCAGAACAAGGCAAACTCAGAAAGAGAGATGACTATTTCTGAATGTTTTGCTATTGAAAACCTTACAAACAGCAGTGAAACAATAACAGCAACAGAAAACTGAATATTGAAACATGATGAATAACACAAGAGTGTCAATTTAGCTGGAAATTGAACAGAAAGGAAATTATACTTGTCATTTGTTCCTGGTTAAACTGTTATTAATATTGGTTGTCATCGGGTACAGGAATTTAGAATCCTAACATTTGAGAGACAACCAAATTGCAAATGTAGCATTGCTTCCTTGGGATCTTCTGGACATAGACAATTGATAAATGTTTAATGGTGGTGGTGTGTCCTGAAGTTGGTTCCAACTCATGGAGACCCTGTATAGGTTTGTTGAGGCTGTAAATCTTTGCAGGTGCACAAAGCCTCGTCTTTCTGCCCCCGAATGGCTGGTAGTTTCAAATTACTAACCTTGAGATTAGCAGCCACTACATAACCAAAGCTCCTTGAAAAGGATAGAAGATATGACTATGGAATCTTGGGGGTTTTGTTCTGTTTTATCTTCATTTTTTAATTACCAAGTCAAAACATCTGTTTATTTTTTCCAAGAAAACTACTCCAAGTTTAAATAAAAAGTGCCTCTGCTTTATTAGATACTTTAGCTTACTAATGTGTTTTCTTTGTACTAGATTGTTTACTATAAATTTTATATTTTAAATAGAGTTCATTCATGGAGGCAATTAGATAGTCATGGATCGAATAATTTTATTTTCATTATTAATAATAATAAATTTCC
>NW_006409017.1:205955-211680 GCF_000296735.1 Chrysochloris asiatica | reverse complement strand
GGCAGAGAACATGACGTGGAGTGATGAAGCGGCTGGGGACTTTGGATCCAGAGAGGGAGAGGGACTGTGTGCTGAAGAATGGGAGTGGAGGGGAGTGTAGGGGGCGGTTTTATAGGGTATACACTTTGGTCGGTTGATGATGCATGGAGGGGATTGGAATCATGGCAATGAAATGATATACGGTGGAATGAATGTAAAACTAAAGTTATCTCATATAAAATATCATATAATTCACATTAAAACATGAAAAAAAAATTAACATTAGGAGAATAGAAATAAAAGGTTCCTGCCAAGATATTTAAGACAAGAAGTGAGAAGAAAGTGCAAAATGAACCTTAGTTTTATGCTATATATGAAAAATGGTAAAAGATGTTATTATTAGAGGTCCAATATATAGTTAGTTGATATAATATTAGTATGCAATTAGTCTTGAGGCAGGTAGATTTAGAGATTTTGTATTGTAAAAAAACAGATTCCATCAGGTAGGAATGAAAGAAGTAACACATCTCTGCACAGTAGAAGTGGAATTCCTAACCCAGTACTCAACTAGTTGGATTCTTGCAAGCAGAGGAGTACCAACTGAGAGAAAGTACCCTTACAAATGACAAACATGTGATTTAAAATCTGTGTAATAATGGCATTAGAAATATTTTCATACTTAAAAGATGAGCAACTGAAAAAATATTCCTGTGTATATCTGGACTTAAGAATGATGTTACCTTGGCACTTGGTTCAACACTGTTTTTGTAAATTGCTTTTGTTGATGTTAACTGCCATTGCTTTTGTTGATGTTAACTGCCAGTTCCTACTCACAGTGACCCTGCATAGGGTTTCTGAGGGACAGCTGATGAATTTGAACCACCAATGTTGCCATTCAAACTGACTTTGTGGTCCAGTGCATTATCCTGCGATGCCACACCAGAGCTCCATTTTTGTAAATAATGATTATTAAATTAAGCAGTTAGCATAATAATCATACAGCAAAGGAAAGCAGAATATTTAAAATGTTAGCTTTTCTGTTTTAAATTTACTTTCAAGTGTTTAATGTCATGATTGGGAAAATATTTGTTATGTTAGGCTGGGTTTTCTTGAGAAGCAAAATCAATAAAGTTTATTTTCTATAAAGGAAATGGATCACACTAATGCAAAAGTTGGCAAGTTTCAAGTCCCTGGTTCAGATGTCAGGCTGAAGTCGTCTCAGGTAACAGCTGCAGAAGCTGATAGAACTCAAGATTGGCAGGTGAGACACCAGATTTCTTAGTGTAGAGGGGATTGAATTCAATGTCAGAAGGTAAGATTGGAAGACAATAGATATGACTGCTTACTCAAGTCCAAAGAATTGAGGTCAAATGACAAGCCAAATGCAGAATCCCGACCCAGAAAAAAGCAAGCAATCTTTGCCTGAGCCTCCAATGAATTGGTAACAGGCCACATGACCAAGGATGCTTTCTTTCCATTGATTGTCTGCTCATAGTAGTACTCATCATAGAGATGATATCTTCATGTTGCATTTTATTATGGAGAATTACTACTACCACTGAGAATCAAAGCCCAGTCAAGTTGACACAAAACCTTAACTACCACAGATGTATTATAAAGTCAACACAAAAGTGAATTTAAATAAAAATGCTTTATTTTTTCTTTTAAAAGTAAACACTGAACAAATTGAATGAATGAGTGGACTTTTGTTCCCTAAGGTAAATTATACTCATGTATTTAGAATCTTAATATTATTATACAGCTAAAAGTAATATATCCAAAGAATATTTTGCCATAGTACGTTAGACAATTTACACTATGTGAGAAATGGCATACATCATAGAAAACAGTAGAATTATAAATGAGCTTGTTGACTTTTATATTGATTATACATGTGTTAATTCACAATCTGGGCTAATAAAAACAACCTAGTATTCTGATTGTCAGTATGAAAAAAGCTATGCACTTTACTCATAGCTTTCTCCCTTTCCTTTCTTTTATAATTCACCAAACACAGCACTCAAAATGTAAATGCTTTATTAATTTCATAAAAATACTGTGTATTTATGCTATATAAACATAACATTTTCTTTTATCTTTTTAACACATAATAAATCTTGTAAAAGTATTTTGATGTTCAAATTGTTTGAAGGCCTATATTCATTATTTCTTGTATAGTGTTATAATTCCATTAATGCAAGTAAATGACATTGAATCAAGCACAGTCTGAAACAGTAATTATGCATTATTTCAAGTTTTTTTTTGTGTGTGTGAACTAGTTTGTTATTGCAACAGATAAAGTATCAGAAAATCTAATATGGTGTGAGAAAAAATTTTAATTAAGTTCGGTTAAGTGAAGAGATAGATATAAAAGATAATTCATAAAGGTACATTGTGAGAAATTAGAATTATGCTAAATTAAGTATAGTCAGGTGTTTAGAACACACATAAGACATTTCTGTGTGTGGATACTAAGTGAAGCTCAACAACATTCATGTTACCATGAAATGACCAGATAGGAGTTTTTATCTGAATTCTGAAGTGCTCTGTATGAGTAGATTAAAGACTGCTTTTGAATTCTAAGTTATAATACAGAGAAATCTCAAGTTAAAACAATGGTAAGCAGAATCAGTGTTGAAATAAACTGTAGGATAAGCACTAGACTTCTAAACAAAAGGTTGCTGGTTCAAACCTACTATTTTCTCCACGGAAAGCTTATATGAGGTTGCTAGCAGTTGGAATCAATTTGATGGCACATAACAACATACATTGAAATATGTAATATAAGATAGTAAGTTTCTTTCTAAATCATTGACTTTTTTTGTATATCTGACATCCTTAATGATTCAAGCAGTTAAGAGTTTGACTATAAACCCAAAGTATTGTAGTTAAAACACACTCATAGGTATGTCAGAAAAAGTTTCAGAAAGGCCACTATAGCCTTGAAAATAGTCCTACTTTGCAGCACACTAAATGAATCACCATGAGTCAAAATCCATTGCACTGCAGCTGGTTGGTTGAGTCACCATAGTCCTAAAAAGGAATTCTACTTCAAATCTGTCTACTATAAAAGTGGAACAGTGGGATACATGAATTGCCTTATTTAGTGATCTTGTTGTTCTTTCATTGAATTGATTTCATTGAATTGGTTCTGACTCATAGTGACCCTGCATAGGGTTTCCAAGTTGCAGTTGGTGAATTAAACCTTTGATTTTGTGGTTCAAATCGACCTTGAGACCCAGTGATTCTGCCTACAGTGCTACACAAGGACTCCATCTAGTGATTTAACTTAAATGATTATATCATGTGTTGTAAATATTTGTACTGTTACATATGCTAGATATTATTTTAGTAAGCCAAGGAAACAGACATGCATGAATTTTGTGAGAACAATCGTAATTCATATTAGAGATAATCTGGAATCAGTATAACAAATTCCTGCTAACAAAACCTCTAGCTTCCAATTTTTTTTTCACTACTGAAACATTTTTTTAATTTGATTTTTCTTACTTCAGTGACAATTAATTTCCACAACCTTTTGCAAAAGTTCAAAATCTGGAGAGGCTTAGAAGTAACATTTTATGTATATCTTGTTGTTAAGTGCCATCGAGACGGTTCCGGCCCATAGCGACCCTGTACAGGGTTTCCGAGGCTATAAATCTTTATGGGAGCACAAAGCCTCATCTTTCTCCCAAAGATCTGCTGGTAGTTTCAAACTGCTGACCTTAAAGTTTGCAGCCCAATTCATAACCACTACGCTATCAGAGCTACTATGTATATCTTAGAACTATGGAAACTAGTAGCTAATGGTTTGTACCAATTTGTCCAATTCAAAATGGCCAATAAAATATAATTTCAAATCACTATGACTTCTAATATTCCTATATTCATAGTTTATATATTGCACATTACAATTATTAATGGATATTTGCAGCTCTTTTTCTTTTTTTTTTTTTCTCATTTTGAGATTTTCCCCATAAGCTAATGAAGGTAAGGAAAGCTTTGCTTCATCCACATCAGTAAGGTAGATGCTATTTTTAGGAGGAAGTTCTCCAACTATCCATCAGTTGTATTGAGTGCTTCCTGAAACAATAGGCTCACCTTTCAGTACTATAACAGACAATGCTCCATTTTTATTATCTTCACAGTCTAATCCCTCAATTATTCTTTCTTCTTTGTCTGCTCTTAGTCTGGAAGTTCAGCTGAAACTTGTCATACCTTTGAAATACCATTGGCATACCTTTCAGAATCACAGCAAAAAGCCAGTTACCACATTAAAACATACTGACAAACATGTGGTTACTTTACCTACATACTCAGTTAAGAGTAAGTTTCAGAATCTCTTTCTCTTTTTTTTTTTTTTTTGCCTTCTTTCCAGTCTTTTAAGTGACCTATTGCTTCCTTTGTATATAGTCCTTGATGACATGCCTGAATGCTCTTTTGTGTTTTGTTCTTAATGTACATTAGTCAAATCTATTCATGATGAGGTCTCTCAGTTTATGTGAAATATCTTCATCCTTCTACTTAATTATTAAGGTCTTTCATTTTCTGAAGTTTGAACTAGAACTTGCACATAAAAAAAAAAAAAAATCATCCTCAATATCACCCATTAGGCTATTAGAAAATACAATTACATAAAATAATGTTATGATTAAGTAGCTGTTAAGGCACTATAACAATATTGTTACATGCCTAAATATATTTTAAAAGGTAATGCTACATATAAATGACAATAACAATGATAATTGACACTTATTAGGTGTTACTATGGCTCCAGTACAGAGATCAACCACTTGTCTGTCAGTTTGTCATACTGTGGTGACTTGTGAGTTACTGTGATTCTGGGAGCTATGCCACCAATATTTAAGATAAGAGCAGGATCACCCACAGTGGAAAGGTTTCACATGAGCCTCCAGATAAAAGACTAGGAAGAAGGAGTGTCAAACTACTTCTGAATATTTAGTCACTGAAGACTTTGTGAATAGCTGAGAAACACTATCAGCTAGAGTGCCAGAATATGAGCCCCTCAGGTTAGAAGGCACTCAAAATGTGACTGGGGAAGAACTGCCTCCTCAAAGTAGAGATGACCATGATCACATGAATGGAGTAAAGCATTCGGGACATTGATTTTCTGATGAGACAAATCAAAATGAATGCAAACAGCTGTAAACATCCATTAATAATTATAATATGGACTGTACAAAATATGAATCTAGGAAAATTGGAAATTGTAAAAAATGAAATGAAATGCATAAACATCAGTATCTTAGGCATTAATGAGCTGAAATGGACTGGTATTGGCCACTCTGAACCTGGCAACCTCATGGTCTGCTATGCCGGGAATGACAAATTGAAGATGAATGTTGTTGCATGAATGGTGAAAAAGAATATATCAAGAGCAGATATAAGGTACAAAGCAGTCTGTGATAGGATAATATCCATGCACCTACAGGGAAACCAGTTAATAGCACTATTATTCAAATTTATACACCAACCACTAAAGTCAGTGAGGATGAAATAGAAGAATTCTATTAATTTCCTCAATCTAAAATTGATCAAACATACAATAAATACAATAAATTGATATTTACTGGTGATTGGAATTCAAAGGTTGAAAACAGAGAGGAAGGATCAGTAGTTGGAAAATATGACATTGGTGATAGAAACAATTCTGGAGATCGCATGAAAGAATTCTGAAAAACCAATGATTTGTTAATTTCAAATACCTTCTTTATACAGAATAAGA
>NW_006409017.1:203034-204385 GCF_000296735.1 Chrysochloris asiatica | reverse complement strand
TCATCACCACTGGACCAATACACAACATTTTTATCAACAGGGAAATTATTGAAGCTGTCAAGGACTTCATTCTTGGATCAGCCATCAAAACTCATGGAAGCAACAGTCAAGAAATCAAATGACGTATTGCATTAGGCAAATTTGCTGAACAAGACCTTTTTCAAGTGTTGAAAAACAAAGATGTCAGCTTGAGGACTAAGGTGTGGCTGACCCAAGCCATGGTATTTTCAATAACCTCATATGCATGTGAACACTGAACAGTGAATAAGGAAGAATGCAGAAGAATTAATGCATTTGAGTTATGGTGTTGGAGGAGAATATTGAAAGTGCCATGGGCTGCCAAAAGAACAAACAGATCTGTTTTGTAAGAAGTGCAGCTGGAGTGCTCCTTGAAGGCCAGGATAGCCAAACTTCACCTCTCATGCTTTAGACATATTGTCAGGAGGGACCAGTCACTGGAGAAGGATATCATGTTTAGTAAGGTGAAGGGTCAGAGCAAAAGGGTCAGAGGAAGATCACAGCGAGATGGATTGGCAAAATGGCAGCATCAATGGTCTCATGCATGGCAACAATTGTGAGGTTAGCCCAGAACCATGCACCTTTTCATTCTGTTGTGCATAGGGTCACTATGTGTCAGTACTGACTTAATGCCACATAACAACAACAACAAAAGTACAGAGATAAATGTTGAGATGTATTATTTTAAAAATACAGTTGTTTCACATTTTTTTCTGAAATAATTATAAACCATTTTCTTTTTAAAATATTGTATTTCTGCAATACAATTATTTTTCAATTTTTTTGACATATCTAAAGTCATAGTTAGCTAACATGGTGTCTTCAACTTTATGTGGAATTGAGAAATGAATGAAAGCTACTCATTTGGCCTTTTTCCTTGTCTGAAGTCTATTGCCATGTAGATCATGATTTGTGTACCAATCTTAACACCACATTGTCTTTTTTCAATTCCAGCTCTATCATTTAGTAGAATAATTTGATTATTCATAGGTATTATAAAAATATGATAAATCATAAGTTAAATAAAATTATCTAAAATATTGTTTGCTGTTGCTAAGTGCCATTGAGTCGGTTCTGATTCATAGTGAGCCTGTATAGGATTTCTAAGGAGCTGCTGGTTAGCTTTACTAAAGAAAGGTAATATAGAAATGGCTGCAAGCATACATTGACCGAGAATTTCCAGAGGTTTAAGCCAGATTCAGAAGAGGCCGTGGAATGAGGGATATCATTGCTGATGTCCAATGGATCTTGGTTTAAGAGCACAGCCTTCAATATGGATTGCATCTCATTTTAAAGAAAACAAATATCCTCACTACTGGACCAATAAACAACA
>NW_006409017.1:201239-201760 GCF_000296735.1 Chrysochloris asiatica | reverse complement strand
AGTATAGCAGGGAAAATCGAATCCTGCTACAGCTGTAAATCTTTACAAAGACAAAATGTCTTATCTTTCTTTATCAGAAAACAGATAGAGATCATAATGACAAAGTGAAAAGATCCCTCCATGGTGCCATCAATACACTTTAGAAGAAACCAGAGTAAAGGAAAAAAACAGCAGATTCAGAGAAATGTGTCATTAGTTGCCATGGAGTCATCTAGGACTCATAGGCACCCAATGTATAACAGAATATAATGCTGCTACTTGGTCAACAAATCCTTGCTTCTAGTCCTGGTGTAATGTTGTATGATAAACATTAGACCATAAGGTCAGTTCAAACACACCAGCACCTCCTTGAAAACCCAATACTGGGTCTCTAGGAGTCAGAATCAACTCAATGTCATGTCACTTAACAACAACAATGAGCATTCTGGCTTCACATGTTACAAATATTAAACATTTGTTCTTTTGTCTATATGTAGCATATTCTAGGTTCATAACCAATATACTACATAAAATGTGTTCTG
>NW_006409017.1:197626-199639 GCF_000296735.1 Chrysochloris asiatica | reverse complement strand
ATAAAGAGCTAAAATGAATAGAAAGAAGTACTGTTAACTGATGGTACATGGATGGGATTGTAATCATTGTAATGAAACAAATTATATAATTCATTGAATATAAACTGATGATCTATCCTGTAAACTTTCTTTCAGTTCACAATAAAAAGTGTAAATAAAAAACAAACAAATCTAGAAATCTATGAAAAGATAGTGAAAAAAATAGGAATACTAAAAAATGAAAGAAAACGACCAAACAAAAAAAGGTATAAACATCAACAATTATACATTGTAGTAATTTTTAGGTGTACACCCATCAATTTCAACTCTTACTGACCTAATTATGGTGTTGGAAAAGAATGAAAGAGTTCAAAAGTACCATAGACTGCCAGATAACTAAATTATTTATGTTGGAAGAAGTACAACCAGAATGAGCCTTAGATGTCAGGATGGAAACACTTCATTTTTCACACTTCAGACATATTTATCTGGAGTGACAAATCCCTGGAGAAGGACATTATATTTGGTAAAGTGTAAAATCTACAAAAAAGAGGAAGACTTCCAAAAACATTGACTGGCACATTGTCTGCAGCAATGTGCTGAAACTTAACAACTTTTGTGAAAATGCACCAGAACCGGCATTGTTTCATTCTGTTGTGCCTAGTGTTGCTATGAGTCATAATGAACTTGACATCACATATCAACAAGCAACTTTATGTATAACTGAACACTGTGTGCTACTGTCACAATCTTTGTCATTTTTTAACCCATTGTTGCTGCCACTGTATTCTTTCACCATGCTTCCTCAGTCTGTATGCTGAGAAAATTATCTAAGCAAATGGATTAAATGAAGAAGTGTGTGGTAGCAGAATTTAAGGAAGATTCATTAATAAACTGTGATATGCAGATTCTATAAACTTGCTTGCTGAAAATGAAGTGGATCTTCACTGATGAAGATCAAAGACCACAGCCTTCAGTATGGGTTGCACTTCAAAGTAAAGAAAGCAAAAGTACTCACCCATGGACTAATAAATAACTTCCATATAAATACTGAAAAATACTGAAGTTCTCAAAGACTGTATTTTGCTTGGATCCACTATCAACATTCATGGAAGTAACAGTCAAGAAACCAAATGACATATTGCATTAGGCAAAAACTCCATATCATAAGCCTAAACAAGACCAGGGACAAATAAATTGTGGAGGAGACCATCATTTGCTCATATGCAAGTTCAGTCTGAAGCTGAAGAAAATGAAAACAAGTTCATGAGAGCAATAATATGATCTTGGATATTTCCCACCTAAATTTAGAGATCATCTGAAGAACAGACTTTATATATTAGTCACTAAAGACTGAAGACCAGAAGAATTTGGGGAAGACAACAAGAACATCATACAGGAAAACAACAAAAGATCATTAACAAGACAAAAGAGAAGGAAAATACCAAAATGGATGCCAGGAGAGACTCTGAAACGTGCTCTTCTGTGCAGACATGCTAAAGCAGACATGGAAGAAATATGGTGGTAAAAGAGCTGAACAGAACATTTCCCAAAGGGAAGCTCAAGAAGAAAAAATCAAATATTATAATGAAATGTGTGAAGACCTGGAGGAAGAACACTAAAAGTGAAGAACAAGCTCAGCATTTCTCAAGCTGAGGGAACTGGAGCAAAATTCAGACCTTAACTTATAATATTGAAATGTTCTATGGGTAAAATTTTGAATGATTATGAAAGCATCACAAAAGATGAAAGGAATACATAGAATAACAGCACCAAAAAGAAATTGTTAATGTTCAACCATGCCAAGAGGCAGCATGTGATCAAGGGTCAATGATATGGAAGGAAGAAATCCATGGTTCATTGAAGATATTGGCAAAGAACAATGTTCTAGGGATTGATGGAATGCAAACTGAAATCTTTCAACAAGCCAATGCAGCATTGGAAGCACTCACTCATATATGCAAGTAATTTAGAAGAAAACTACTTGGTCAACTGACTGGAAGAGTTCCATATGTGTGCCCATTCAAACGGGAG
>NW_006409017.1:188213-196981 GCF_000296735.1 Chrysochloris asiatica | reverse complement strand
ATGTAAATGGAGAAAAGAATGAAGTTGTCAAAGACTTCATTTTGCTCAGAACAACCATCAACACTCATAGAACCAGAAGTCAAAGAAAGCAAATGATATATTGAATTAAGTAACTCTGCTTCACAAGACTTCTTTAAGGTGTTTAAGAGCAAAGATGTCATTTTGAGGACTAAGGCCATCCTGATTCAAGCTATGATATTTTCAATAACCTCAAACGCTTGTAAAAGTTAAACAGGGAGTGAATAAGGAAGACAGTAGAAGAATTGATACATTTGAGTTATGGTGTTGGAGGAAAATATCAAAAGTACCATGGACTGCTACAAGAACCAACAATCTGTGTTGGAAGTACAGCCAGCGTGCTCCTTCAAAGGATGGCCACACTTCATTTCTTGTATTTCAGACATATTATCAGGAGGAACCAGTCCCTGGAGAAGGATATCATTGTTGGTAAAGTGGGAGGCCTGTGAAAAAAAAAAAAAAAAAAACACATATCCCCTAGGAGATAGATTGGCAGAGTGGCAGCAGCAGAGGGGTCAAAATATCAATGATTATAAAGTTGGCACAGGACTATGCAGTATTTTATTCTGTTGTACATAAGGTCACTATGAGTCAGTAAGGATTCAATGGCACCTAAAGTCAACTAAAACAACAATCATTAACATAAAAATATTAATGTTTTGACACAACAAAAATATATTTAGGATTAAAATGTGAAAGTATTTTACAAAACTAATTTAATATTATATTTAGCAAAAACCTTCCTTTGTCTTCTACATGCATATGATTGTTACGAGGACTAACATGAGGTTTCAAAAAGTTCTTGAAAAATCCATTATCTTTTAATTCCATTTTCCCTAAACTTTTTGAATCTCCCAATAATCATACAATTCAAATAATATCACATTTGACAAGCTATGGAAAGAGAGAAATACAAATAAAATGATAAGTAGAAACAGATTGTTTTAAGTGTCAGGATGGACAAAGCAAATACTATGCTATAAGACTATGAGGGAGAAGAAAATTAGTTTAAGAGTAAGAAACTTATTTAAAAACTTCCTGGAGGAGGATAGAATGCATTTGAAAATTGAGGAATGGTATACATTGGCAACATGTATAGATTGAAGTTTCTTCCAATGATAGTTTTAGGAAATATTGTGAACTAATAGTAATGTGTATGCTAGTACAAAAAAAATAATTGAAAATTTTTTTGTAAGACTCTAAGTTTTGAATCAAAACACACTTCTTGTTTCAAACCTACAAAATGTATGCTATGCTGCAATACTTAAACAATGAGCACTAACCCTAGAGTTTGTTGTAAGGAAGTACTTATGCTGAATTTATGATCCAAATCCAAAATAATGATCTAATTTATTGGTAGATGGATTATCACTGAACTGCTGCTAACCACATGATCAGCAGTTGAAATCCAACAGCCTCTCATGAGAAACCCTATAGTGAGTCACTATAAGTTGATACCAACTCAACAATACTCAGCAACAACAACATATGCTATTTACAATATTGCATTTTGAAAGTGTCTTATGGAAAGCATGAAAAGCTCTGAAGATGAATAGATGAAAAATAATGGCTGATTCTCTCTTATGAAGAATTTTGATTGCTGAATTTTTTATTAAAAATAATTAATTTTTCCATAATCATTTTATTTTCCTCTCTTTACAAATGAAAATGCCTTGCAAAATTTTAATGATTTTCTAAATATGGAAATTTTATGCCTATTTTTCAAATGATTTTAAACTGTATTTTCAGAAGTTTTATTTTCTTAATGCTTGTCATTAACTATCGATTCACTGTCTAGAGTGTCAAAAATATTTTAGAAGCCATTTTTTTCTTCATTTAGCACCATACTTTCTGTTTGAGTTAAACAGCTGTAAATATGTATGTCACATTTTTCATTAGATACAGCAGTATATATTTAGAAAAATCATTAAAATTTTGCAAGGCATTTTCATTTGTAAAGAGAGGAAAATAAAATGATTATGGAAAAATTAATTATTTTAATAAAAAAACTCAGCAATCAAAATTCTTCATAAGAGAGAATAAAGCCAAAAATAAGATGTGATTAAATTTTAATAATCAACCTACTACAAAACTGCTAATTACACACAAATAAAAAGTTTCTAGAATGGTAATCATGTGCATTTATACATTACATTGTCCTGTGTGCAAAGAATTTTCTTCCCACTTATAGTAATTTTCTTCTACAAGAATAAATGTAATTATCACCTACTCATAATCCAAGATTTTTTTTTTTTTTTTAACCTAGCTGGAATGAAATGACCCAATTAACACCTTCTGTGAATATCCTGAATTTGATACGTGTTTTTGTATTTTGAATACTTTTTCTTCTCAAGGAGTTTTTATATCTTTCTCACTGTTGGGAATTTAATGAAAAAAAAAATCTATTTGATATTACATTTTTTATTTTAAAATGTCAAATCGTTAAAATTTATAAGTATTTCAGATGCTTTTTCACCCAGAAAACTACTGATTTTACTTATGCAATATTCCTTGTGTCATAGGAGAAAATCCAGATGACACAAATATATGTTATCTATTTAATGCGGACCTTATATAGCAATGGAGAATTTAGTGTATTTACAGAGCATGTGCCTATGTTGTTGTTGTTGTTGTTGTTGTTGTTGTTGTTTTCTATATATAGGTGTGTTGCCTACTTTCTTAGGGCTGCCATA
This sequence comes from Chrysochloris asiatica, assembly GCF_000296735.1. Taxonomy (NCBI): domain Eukaryota; kingdom Metazoa; phylum Chordata; class Mammalia; order Afrosoricida; family Chrysochloridae; genus Chrysochloris; species Chrysochloris asiatica. The sequence continues at coordinate 194,270 of NW_006409017.1, read as the reverse complement.
ACAACATACCACAAGTTGGGTTTTATTTTGAACAAACAAAATGCATTTTTTCACAATTTTGAACATAATTATTAGTAGAACATACTATCTTTGAAGACTCCAGAGAAAACTTATTCCTTACCTTGTTCTTAATTTCTTGTCATTGACAGCAATTATAGTGTCAAATGTTTTATAGACCAATTATTTCAATATCTGACTCAATCTTCACATAGCATTTTCTCTGTGACTCTTCAAATTTCTTCCTTTTAATAAAGTGTGGCACTGTAGGATAATGCACAGGACTGCAAGGTCGCTGGTTCAAACTCAACAGCTGCTCCTCAGAAACCCAGTGCAGGGTCACTGTTGGAACCAACTCAAATGCACTTAATAACAACAACAATACAAGCAACAGTCATTGGATTTATGATCCAATCTAAATTTAGAATTATTTGGGTTATATAAATGGTTAAGTGTTGGGCTGCAAACTGAAAATCTGTAGGTTTTTAATCCAACCAGAAGTGCCTGAGGAGAAAGACCTGATGATCAACTTCTGAAAAGTCACTCATTGAAAATCCCATGGAATACAATTGTAGTACTACACACATGAAGTCAACATAAATTGAATCAGCTCCATACCAATTTTTTTCTAATCCATTTTGATCTCATTTAACTTGAATACATCTGTAAAGAGCCTATTTCAAATTACTACTACATTCGCAGATAACTGGTTTTAGGACATCAGCACATCATTTTAAAGGGGCACAAAATAACAGTTCCCTTGAGGTTCATTTTATAAATGCATTGGTAGGGAACTGCTTAACTCATGTGATGTAAGAAATGCATAAGTAAAAGGTATTCAAATTAAAAAAAAAAATTAAAAGCCAATTGGAATTCATGGCTTCTACATTAAAAAAAAGGGGGGGGTTTTCTAAAAGTCTTCAAATATTATAAAGAACTTTCTTTCTTTAGGTATTTGTATAGATTAAGAAAATTATTTAGAAAATTTATTTTGACTTAAATACCAATACACTATAATGTTGTTGTTATGTGCCATGGAGTCAGTTCCGAATCATAGTGACCCTCTACAGTGTTTCTGAGGCTGTAAATCTTTACAGGAGCAGAGAGCCTTATCTTTCTCCCGCGGAACAGCTGGTAGTTTTGAACTGCTGACCTTGCGGTTCACAGCCCGATTCGTAACCACTACGCTACCAGAGCTCCTTTACACAATAAATATAGATGTTTATTACTCTATAATAAGCATCTATATTTATTTATTTCCAAATTATTTCTCAAGTCGTTGTAGTTAGACTTTCACTTCTACATCCCTTTTTACATTGCTTCTAACAGTTAGTCCACATAAGTTGTACTGTCTTATTGGTTTTCTGTGAATCACAATCAATTCCATTGCATTGGTTTGCTTTGTTTACTAGCTTGTTTTTTGTTTGTTTGTTTGTTGCTTTATTAGTAATATAGGGAAATTGTCAAGCTATATCATGAAGTGAATTTTTTGGGATCTGAATATTGAATATGATTATATTTTAGTGATAATTAAATATAAAATAAATTGTTATTGTTGTTGTTGTTGTTGTCAAGTGCCGTCGAGTCAATTCCGACCCATAGCGACCCTGTATAGGGTTTCCAAGGAGTAGCTCATGAGCTTGAACCGCTGACCTTGCAGTTCAAATGGCTTTGCAGTGTGGCGCATTAACTCATAGCACCACACCAGGACTCCATAAAATAAATTGTTCGACTATATTTCCAATTTCAAGTAGACTCTATATTTGCCAATCAATGATTATATCACTAAATAGCGACAGCATATGCACAATTAAAATACTAAAAACTAGAATTTCATTTCATGACTGGTAGGAATTCTTTGGGCAAAAGTAAGTTTACAGTGATCTGAAGTAATCACCAAAGATAAATATGTTTATTATATGCCGTCTATGCTTGGTATGTATTGGAACACAGTGTTTTCTGCTGAATCTCAGTTTATCAGCATGCCACTAACTCACATAAGAAAATATTTACCTTTAATAAAATCAACAAGAAAATTTTGAAAACATATTAAGGAGCATTATATTTCATTTTATTTTTTAGACAACTATCACTAAAATAACTAATTTTAACTGAATACATTATGCAAAAAATGCCAAGGAAGCTAAACCAACATAATATGTAATACACTTTTCAATATTTATTTTTATTGACCTGGTGAGAAAGATGCAGAAAGTCATCATACACTTGTCTACTGAACTAATTGCTAAACTAAGCCAAATTCTGACTCACTAAATGTACAGAGATGAGTTTATCTTATTCATCCAGACAGTTAAGAGTGCAGAGGAATCAAGCAAGTACAGAAGCACACAGTTCTGCCTAATTTTAGCACTAATCCTTTTTCAATAATTCCCGGGAAAATTCCTTCATGTCCCTTCTCTAAGCACCCGGAGTCCTACTGCTGCTGATGATAGCTTATAAACAGTCACACAAGCCTGAAATGTTAGAATAAACTCCTTTTGTCTCTTAGTTTTTGTTTTGTTTTTTTTTTCTTTTTCTTTTTTTTAACAATAGTTGTATTAGAAAATGTTGATGGACCTTTTTAAGGTTTGCATAGTAAATTGCAATTGCTCTAGAAGCACAACATTATTAAAGAGAGAATGAAATAGGAGGAGAATATAAATGTTGCTGACATAGATCTGACCTTGACTATAGATTTATACAGGTTAGTCCAGACTTTCAGATGGAGTGAAATGTATGCACAACATTTTTTATGCTGTACAAAATGTGCTTAGGAACAAAACAAAAATATTAACCATCCTCATTTAAAATTTTCAAGTTCAGAAGCTTTTAATTGTATAAACGCATAGAGTTGCTGTGGAAAATAAAGTATTTTACAAAGACAGCAGAGCTGAATCTCAGAAGCTAAGCTAAAGAACAAAACAGGTACATAGTACTTTGCTGACTTGTAATGCTGTTGTTTTAAATGCCATTGAGTCAGTTCCAACTCACAGCAACCCAGTAAACACTGGACTCCTATCTGCAAACCCACCATCCACTCCTCAGAAGCCCTACACAGTGTCACTATGAGACAGACCAGACTCAATGGCACTTAACAGATACAACAAACTACCAACACTTACTATTAAACATTAAAAATGATTAAGTTTTGGTCAACTTTTTCAATCTATATGCCTTTGTATTAATAAACAGCATTAAATTGTTTTTAAAAATCTAAGCATCCAAACTTTTTATCCATAAATACCTAAATAGGCATCTCTTGAAATTGATAACATTTGATTACTATAATGTAATTTTGCACCAGAAATTAATGATAATTTGCTCATTTCCAATCAGTGTTCACATTTACCTATTCCATTATTGTTTACTAAAATCAGGATAGAAGCGCAATTATGGTCATGATTTTTTAAAAACGTATCCTACATTTTGTTTGATATTCTGATGTGATGCTGTAAGATAAGCACTGGACTGCTAACTGAAAGGCCAATGGTTAAAACCCACTAACTGCTCCTAGGAAACCCTAAACAAGTCACTATGTGTTAGAATGAACTCCACAGCACTTAACAATAACAACAAAAGCATTTCCTTTAATTTAAAAATTCCCAATATTGTTTTTCTTATTTCCTTGAAATCAATTTCTGGAATAAACTCAGTTTTTTTGTCAGAAAAAGTACCCAGATTTTCATATTTTTTTTTATCAATGGGATCTTCCAGATTAATGTCTTAGTCTTTTTTGTCTTAGTCTTTTTTTAGAAGATCCTGATAGACATGTTGTTGTTGTTGTTAACTACTGTGCAGTTGGTTCCAACTCAAAGAGACCCTGTATAGGGTTTCAGAGAAGCGATTGGTGGATTTGAACCACCAACCTTGCGGTTCAAATTGACAATGCAGTTGAATGCTTATCCTATAATGCTCCCCTAGTATTCCATATTTTATTTATTTTTAATGGAACAATAAGATGCCATAGATGTATGATTGTTTCCAGACGTAAAATCAGGTATTTTACAAATACATCATGAAAAAATATTTTGGCATACTACAGTCTGAGAGCTATCCTCTAGGAGACTGATTGACACAGTGGTAACAGCATTTGGCTCAAATAACAATTGTGTGGATGGTAGGAGACCAGCAGGGTTTCATTCTACAGCATATAGAGTTGCTTTGAGCTGGAACCAACAACAACAACAAGATAGTTAAAAATATACCCCAAAACTTTAATTATTTTTTTCTCTATGGAGTGAAAGAATAATATGTAAGCTTCAAAAAAATACCAAAAATATCATTTTAAACTTCTTCTTGTTGTTGTTATGTTCCGTGGAGTCGGTTCCGATTCATAGCCACCCTGTACAGTGTTTCTGAGGCTGTAAATCTTTACCGGAGCAGAAAGCCTCATCTTTCTCCCGCGAAACAGCTGTTAGTTTCGATCTGCTGACCTTGCAGTTCGCAGCCCGATTCATAACCACTACGCTACCAGAGCGCCTTTTAAACGTATATGCTATATTTTACAGTGTCTATTAAATACCAGCCGCTCCGCGAGAGAAAGATGAGGCTTTCTACTCCCGTAAAGATTTACACCCTCGGAAACCCTGTACAGGGTCGCTATGGGTCGGACCCGACTCGATGGCACTTAACAACAACAACAACATTAAATAATATCGACACTTCACCATCAGCTTAAAAATCATGACATTTTGGCAATCTAATGTGGCAGTTAATCTGAGGTGGTTGAGTGAACTCTGAGACCTAAGGAAGGTCCAGGTCTCTTGATATCTTGTGTACAGAACTGAAGGCAGATCTGTTCTGACTACGCACATACGCTATAGATGAATGTTGACTTTTAGATGATTGTTACATTCCTTCCTATGTACTCATTACTCACCCTTCCTGCTTATGCGTACAATGAATGTTAATTATAAAAAGACAAATTTTAAGCATTTGCTTTAACTCAATAAATGGGTTGCTCTACAGAGTCTCTATGGGTCAGAACTGACTACACCGCAATTAACAACAACAACAACAGCAACTCGAGGTGGCTTAGCTGAGAGGCGCTAAGAGCCCCCCAATCATTCTTTGGAGTACGCGAATTTCTTTCCGAGGGTCTGCGGGATGGATTTGGACAATCTAATATGCAGAATATAATCATGAGTAATATAAAAATTAATTTGAAGTCATATAGAACATTAATGTTCCACTGGTATGCTGCTGTGGATTGATGTGCTAGACTGCACAGTTGTTTGAACCACAAGGTCAGCGGTTCAAGGTCACCAGTAGCTCCTCAGAAACCCTATACAAACAAGGATCATTATGGGTCGGAGCCAATGCTATGCACTTCACAACAACAAAATAAGGAGTGTGGTGGTTCTGTAGAATAAGCACTGGACTGTGAACCACAAGGTAAGCGGTATAAACTCACCAGAAGCTCTATAGGAAATAGAAGAGTTTTCTGTGCCTTCAAAGATTCATAGCCTCTGTATCCCTATACAGGGTCACTATGAGTCAGAACCAATTCAAAAGCACTAAACAACAACAATAATCAATATAAATAAATATTTAAAATTTCTTTTTCATGCTAATAATTGGAATACCAACTCAAGAAATCAGGAAGTAGTCTACATATTTAAAGCAAAATGTATTTATTATGGAAAATTAGTGTCAAATATCTTAAAAGGACAGGAGAAACTAAAGAGTGAAGCATGTGTTAACCATGAATTATAAACCCAAGAAGCCCACCATAACTTAATATTTGAGTAGATTTATAATCTACTCAATTATTCACTACCTAAATCTTAGGCTATTCATAGAGTTTTCAGTGACTAGCAATTCAGAAGTAGATTGTCACTCTTTCGTCCTAGTCTGTCTTTTTTTGGAAACTCATCTGAAACCTGTCAACCATGGGTGACTCTGCTGGTTATTGAAAATACCGGTGGCATAGCCCTCAGAGAACAGCAGAGAAACACTGTCAGATAGAGGACTGGAAGGTGGGAAGTCACTCAGAATGCAACTGGGGAAAAAAATGCCTCCTCAAAGTACAGTTGACCAAGATGACCACAATGACGTGAA
>NW_006409017.1:184642-185693 GCF_000296735.1 Chrysochloris asiatica | reverse complement strand
TGTTTTGGAAGAAGTGCAACCAGAGTGCTCCTTGGAGGCCAAGATGGCTAGGCTTCGTCTCTCATACTTTGGACACATTGTCCGGAGACAACAGTCACTGGAGAAGGATGTCATGCTGGGTAAGGTGGAGGGTCAGAGAAAAAGAGGAAGATGCCCAACGAGCTGGACAGGTGGCATCATTGATGGCGTCAAGTGTGGCAGCGGTAGTGAGGTTGGCCCAGGATCGGACATTGTTTCGTTCTGCTGTGCATGGATTCACTATGAATCAGTTCAGACTCGAGGGCTCCTAACAACAACACAACAAGTCTTAGGCCTTCTACCTCATCTCATCATTTAATGTCAAATTAATGCTTCCATTTTTCAGAATGCAACGGAACACACACTAACAAGGACGTCTGGCAGATATATTTTATGGAAGGAAAGAACAATTCTTAGCTCATGTCAGTATGAAACAGGGGCTATAATTTTGGAGCCCATATGAATTTTTCCTCAAGCAACCACAATATATTTTTACTCAAACAATCAACTTAGATCAATATTATATAGATTAATAATTATAATAATAAAAGTATTCAAGCTGCCCTCAAAATATATGTATATTTTAATGATCTGAAAATTTCAGTTGTCTAAGAAAACTGGGCTCCCATACGACAGAAAATTTTTATAGTTGTTAGTCTTCAAGCAGGATATAGTAATTGTTTCCAACTTATAAATATTTATTTCTTTGAAATTAAATTCCCTGGCATCTTTCAAAAGGCCCATCCTATCAAATATGCTTAGAATTTATGGAGATATCCCTTTGTGACCACACTACATCATCATGTGCTTTCAGTGAGGCACAATTAATCCTACTGGATCAAACATATTCTTGTTGTTGTTGTCAGGTTACATTGAGTCAGAACCGACTCATAGCGACCCCATGCACAGCAGAACGAAACAATGTCTGATCCTGGGCCAACCTCACCACCACTGTCACACTTCAGTCCATCAATGATGCCACCTGGCCAATCCATCTCGTTGCGGGTCTTCCTCTATTTCTCTGACCCTACAA
>NW_006409017.1:170760-182912 GCF_000296735.1 Chrysochloris asiatica | reverse complement strand
CTTGTCTTCTTAATGACTTTTTGCTCTCTTCATGTATGATATTCTTGATGTCATCCCACAACTCTTCTGGTCTTCTGTCTTTAGTGTTTAATGCATCAAATCTGTTTTTCAGATGATCTCTAAATTCAGGTGGGATAAATTCAAGGTCATATTTTGGCTCTCGTAGACTTGTTTTCATTTTCTTCAGCTTCGGTTTGAATTTGCATATCAGTAATTGATGGTCTGTTCCACAGTCTGTCCCTGGCCTTGTCTTCACTGATGATAATGGAGTTTTCTATCTTCTCTTTCCAAAGATGTAGTCAATTTGATTTCTATGTGTTCCATCTGGCGAGGTCCATGTGCATAGTTGTCTGTTATGCTGTCTAAAGAAGGTATTTGAAATAAACACATCATTTGTCTTGCAGAAATCTATACCAGTGGCATAACTTCCAGTAAAGAAGCAACAAGCAAGACATCACAATGTAGTAAGTTGACAGACAAGTGGTGGACCTTTTTTTTTTTTTTTTTTTTTAAAGTTTTTATTGTAAATTGAGTTATAGTTACATGGGAGAATATTGGTTTTACACTCATCATTTCATTGCAATGTTTACAGTCTCCTCCGTGCATCATCATTCAACAGTATTTGTTTCTATTCCCTGTTGTTGGTTTTTTTGTTTGTTTGTTTTGTTTTTTCAGATGTACACAAAAACCCTCAGGAATATATAATCATTTAAACAACCAAAGAGCGTATTCCACAAGCCTGCCTCCTGGCCACCAACAATGAATCTTTCTCTTTGCATGAGTCCAGAGTTCTTAGCTGCTCTGTTTCTCCAAGTCTTCATATCTGCTACCATCTCTGGTGTCACTGCTTCTCTGTATAGAGTCCCACATTCTGCTCTGTTCTTCTGCTTTTGTTGTCTTAGAGTACTCCGTTCTTGAACTGTAAGATTAACTAATCCTCCCATTTTGTTACAGAACTTATAGCTTTATTGTGTGGCAGTCACAATTAGTCATGATAACAATTTCTAACTATTGAATCATAAGAATCTCATTCACATCGCATTTCACCAGAGCCATGTAGAAAAGAACTATTCGGTGGGGATCCTACCCTCCCCCAAATACTCTGAAACTACTCCTTTTTGAAAACTTGTAAGCAAGTCACTTTGTGCCTTCATGGGCCCCCCATTTTAGGTAGCCAATGTCTAAGTTGCCTATCCCTATCAACCATGTACACAGAGGGGATATGATTGATACTTGATGTGAAGATTCCTTCCCTCTCTGTTGGTATTTTGAGCTACGACACCCAAAAGTATAGGTCAAGTTCATCAAATTGTAGCAATTTACACTTGCTTCCTTTATCAAATCATTTTTTAAATTTATTCCTCTTGTGATCATCAAGCCATTGAAGCTAAGTCAAATAAGTATTATATCTACAAGTTTGGGCACTCTTGTTAATCTTCTGTCACTTCATATCAGCTGGACACTTCACTTTCAGCTCTAGCCCTCTGTGGCTGTGTCCTTGTCCATGGGCTCAGAAGTCCCTAGGTCTCACCACATTTCAGTCCAACCAGCCCTTCCTCTCCTCTCTCTCATCTCCAAGTTGATGGGAGTCTATGGAATGTAGTTGAATTCAGCCCATTTCTTCATTGCTGCCTTTCCCCTTTAAGACTCACCAGAAAACATGGTTGCCAATAAGCTTATAAGCCTGCTCATTTGTTCTCTTTGAGTTTCAGTCTTGGAGAAGTGTTTGTCCTGAAGGGACTTGATTGCTTGCCTTTATGGCTCCCTGGTGAACAACTTGTTTGTTCTTGTAGTAGCCAATCAGATTGTCATTTTTGATTTCTGCATTTTTCCTGCTGGTCTTACTTTCAAAAAGTAACTTGTGTTCCTCTATCTGTCTACTTGTCCTTTCAAATGGGAATGTCCCACCTCAGAAGATTCTAGATAGGGCTCAGGGTTTGATCTAAAGTCCTATACACAAAAAGGCTCTATAGTAAGTCTACTTCACTGGGTAAGTTCTTGAACCCTTTTAAGGTATTCTAATCAGTTACAGGCTGAAGACAGGTTTACAAGCTTTCAGTAATCATGTTTCCTGATATTTCTTTCTATCCCGTTCAAGAGTCTATTTTACAAGAATAGGCAAGGAAAACCAATATTAATAAGGCAGTCAAGCACCTTAACATAATTCCCCCTCTTTTACCCATTCAGACATTTCCTCTATCCTTATATCACAGAACCCTGTTGTTCCAAGGTTGAGTACACATTGACATTTAACTCTGTACCATTTAGCCCATGTAAACCTTCCTAAATGTTTTCCTATCTACCTTGTTCTTCCATCCCCATCCCCTTTCCTTTGTATTTCCTTCCCCAACACTCAAAATATGATATCTCTATATCCTACCCTGTGCTCTTCTGTCCTCTCCATCTCACCCCTGGTAACCAACAAATATTTTCTTCCTTTTATATGAGTATAATTTCTTAAGCTTTTACAATAATGTTCTTGTGCAATATTTGTTCTTTTGAGACTATTTTCACAAATGGAAGAAATGAGGTACAAGAGCTGAACAGAAAATTTCAAAGATCAGCTCAAGAAGATAAAGCCAAATATTACAACAAAATATGCAAAGATCTGGAATCAGAAAACCAAAAAGGAAGAACACACTCAGCATTTTCAAGCTGGGGGAATTGAAGATAAAATTCAAGCCTCAACTTTCCTTAGTGAAAGATTCTCTGGGCAAGTTATTGTATGATGCAGAAAATATCAAGAGAAGATGGAAGGAATACACAGAGTCATTGTACCAAAAGGAAATTGTTAATGTTCAACCACTTCATGACGTAGCATATGATCAAGAGTCAATGATAATCAAAGACGAAGTTCAACATGCATTGAGGAATTGGCAAAGAACAAGGCACCTGCAGAGAGCCATTCTGCTTCTGCTGTTTGACACAGGCCTGGCAGAAAGAGAAATATCATGCAAAGCAGGTGAATATCAGGAGCTGGTCTCTATCTCTTCTTTAGGACAACTCTGAATTCACTTGTAAAAATATATAATTATGCCATATTCACAGCTTCTACTTTGAGCTCTGCAGACCTTAGGAAGAAACCGGTCTGGCAACAATTGTTTCAGCTTCAGTGGGTTGAATTCAAAGGGAATTGTATGAGCCACTCCAGTTCTCAGAAATGCAGTACAAAGTAACTGCATTTATGAGATCACAAAAGCAGATAACAAACTAAAGTAAAGCTGACTGACCCCTATAGACCTCACCACAATCAATTACCAGCCAGAATCCACAAAACCCCACTATTATATACAGGCACCTACATAAATAGGCAAAGAATAGTGAACATAAGTGAAATATGGTCTAAACTTAATAATCTACATTTCCTGCAACAATTAGCCAGGGTGGACCTTATGCCTCACAGCTTCAAAAGAAAGAAACATAGGAACACTGTGGTTAAGCAAATTAATGAATACTTAGAAAAACAAAATAATTAAGTAGAAGTTAGTAATACTTTTACTATGAAAACAGTAGTGTAGTATGTAGGATAGAATACTGATAATCACCTAGTAGAAACAATAAAGTAGTGTAAGCATTGACGATTAATAGAAACTTATTTTACAAGAAGATGTAATCAGGGGTTTGATAAGTGGAAATGATTTGTGTAAGTTTTAACTTGATCTTTTAGTGGAAATAAGAAGAAACAATTTATCACTTACGTAGGAGAGGAGATGATGTCAAAAGGAAAATGTTCAATGGTTGAAAAATGAACAGAATATGGAAAGGTCAGTTTGGATATCACAGAAATACTTTTGTTTAAGGTTGTATAATCACAGGGTGAAGGAATGTTGTGATTAAAACTGTGTAATAATTCAAGGAAAAATCAAAGTATCAAATCATTATGTGCTGTGTAATTTTAAGAATAAAAATAAAGACTTGCTTAGCTGGGGCAGAGAAGAAAAAGAGAGAGAGCTCCATCAGCCAATTAAGCAGAGATCCCTCGATTGCTTTCATTTTCACTGATTCCGTGTCTCCTCTCATGCTTTGCGACTCTACGAGAGTTGGACTCCTGCAGGCACTAAGAATTTATGGAATAAAAATTGAAATCTTTCAAGAAAGTGAGATGGCACCGGAGGCACTCGCTCATTTCTGCCAAGAAATTTGGACGACAACTGTCTGGCCAACTGATTGGAAAATATCTATATTTGTGCCCATTCCAAAAAGAGGTGACCCAACAGAATGCAGAAATCATTGGACAATCTCTTTGATAGCTCATGCAAGTCAAGTTTTACTAAAGATAATACAGAAGGGGCTGCATGCATGCATTGACAGAGAACTTCCAGAAGTTCAAGCCAGATACAGAAGAGGCCATGGAATGAGGGATATCATTGCTGATGTCCGATGGAGCTTGGCTGAAAGCAGAGAATATCAGAAGGATGTTTACCTGTGCTTTATTGACTATGCAAAGGCTTTCAATTGTGTGGATCATGACAAGCTATGGAAAATATTGTGAAGTATGAGTTTTCCGGAACACTTAATTCTGCTCATGAGGAATCTGTACCTGAACCAATAAGCAGTTGTTCGAACAGAACATGGGAACACTGAATGTTTTAAAATTAAGAAAGTTGTGAAACAAGGTTGTATTATTTCACAATATTTATTCAACTTGTATGCTGAGCAAATCATCTGAGAAGCTGTGTCCTATGATGAAAAGTGTGGCATCAGGATTGGAGGAAGACTCATTAACAACTTGCGATCTGCAGATGTTACAACCTTGCTTGCTGAAAGTCAAGAGGACTTAAAACATTTACTGAAAAAGATCAAAGAGCACAACCTTTGGTATAGATTACAACTCAATGTAAAGAAAACAAAAATCCTCACTACTGAGCCAATAAACAACATTCTTGTCAATGGAGAAAAGACTGAAGTTGTCAAAGACTTCATTCTTTTTGGATCAACTATCAACACTCATGGAAGCAGCAGTCAAGAAATCAAATGATGCATTGCATTAAGCATATCTGCTTCACAAGACCTTTTTAAAGTGTTGAAGAGCAAAGATGTCAGTTTGAGAACTAAGGTGCACCTGATCCCAGCTATGGTATTTTCAATAACCTCATATGCATGCAAAAGCTGAACCATGAATAAGGAAGACCATAGAAGAATTGATGATTTTGAATTATAGTGTTGGAGGAGAATATTGAAAGTTCCATGGACTTCCCAAAGAACCAATAGATCCCTTTTGTAAGAAGTGCAGCCAGAGTGCTCTTAGAGGCCAGGATGGCCATACTTCGGACACACTGTTAGGAAGGACCAGTTGCTGAAGATGGATATCATGTTTGGTAAATTGGAGGGTCAGCGGAAAAGAGGAAGACCCCAAGTGAAAGGCATTAGCCAAGTGGCAACATCGATGGACTCAAGTGTGGCAACAGTAGTGAGGTTTGGCTAAGATTGGGCAGTGTTTAGTTCTGCTGTGCATGGGGTCGCTATCAGTCAGTAGTAACTCGATGGCACCTAACAACAACAATTTTCACTCAGCATAGTACCCTCAAGGTTCATCCATGTTATACAGTGTCTTCCTTGTTATTCTTCAAGGTAACATAATTTTCCATTGTGTATATGTCCAAAAGTTTGTTTATCCATTTTTCCATTGATCGGCACTTAGGTTGGGTGTACATTTTTTTTTAATTCTTGATCTTTATAATAAAATGTGGAGTCCTGGTGTGGTACTGTGGGATAAAGTACTAAACCACAACTTTTGTTTGAACAATATCAGGGGTTCAAACCCACCAGCGCCTTCTTGGTAACCCTATATACATACTCACTGGATGGAACTTACAGCAACATGGAGTAGTAACCATAATGTCTATGGTCCAAATCCTTGAAAACCCTATAAAGGATTGCTATGGATTGCAACTGATTCAATGGCAAGTAACAAGACCAACATGAATTAATAGTTTATTCAAGTGTTTCTCAAAAACAATTCACATTTTAATAAAAGTATCAATTCTATTATATGATAATTGTTCTTGTAAGGTGTCTTCAAGTCTTTTCTGACTTACAGGGATTCTATATAAATCAAACCAAAACACCTCCCAATCCTATTCCATCCTTGCTATGCTTGAACACTTCCTTGCTTGTTAATATCAACAAGCTTCTCTGAAAACCATATTGTTTTTCCTTCATATTCAGAAGGAATTGGAAAACTTGGTATAAATCAAGTATCAGGAATGCACATTATGTAAAAATAAAGAAACCTCTGTTACAGTTATCAGGCAATAGATGATTGGATTCTCACTGCTGCCTTTGATTCATAAAGAGCCTGAACATGATACAGTAAGTTCTAACAGAGAAATTATCCCATGATCCCTGCTTACTTTTGACAACATCTAATTAGAAGAGTATAAGTTTATGCTCAAACTCTTTTGCAAGGCAAATTAGGAAAGCAGACATATGGCATTTTCAACTTTTAAAGAGGGAAGCTAGATCCACAGCCCAGTGACATTAAGTGCAGGATTATTTTAATAAGCATACAGAGTAGGTTAAGATTGTATAATTAAAAATGATAAATATCCTAAATAGGCTGTCATATATGTCAAAATACTTTCCTCTTCTAACATATATATTTCCCATATGCCCTAAATATGTCCCTGCACAATGAACCTTTTCACTATACGTACAATAAGTTTCATAAGGAGGCAACCCCAAATCTCACCAAATACTGAGAAAGCCTCCAAGATCAGAAACTTCGGTGATAACCTGTTTCTTCTCTATCTTTCCAAAATTCTTTTAGGATATTTTGTGTTTCAGGTTTTTTTAAAGTTTTTATTGTGAATTATGTGACAGTTTACATGGGAGAACATTAGGTTTACATTCATCCTATTGTATATTATTTCATTGCCATGAATGATTATATTCCTCTTCATACATCATCAAACAACCAAAGGTTGTATTCTGCAAGCCTGTAGGGTATTCTTTAAATTGTATATTAAATTGTGAATATATCAATCAGCTATTTATTATGGACTTCTGAAATGGTGCTGTGTATCAACGCTGGACTGCAAGCCACAAGGTCAGCAATTCACACCCACCAGTGACTCCTCTGTAACCTGATACAGGGTCACTATGAGTTGGAATTGACTTAAGGGCACTTAACAACAATAACGATATTTATTATGTAAAAATTATAGGAACAGAGGACGAACAGTTTCACCAATATTTTTATTGCAAATGAAAACATTGTCAAGGAACTGCTAGAAATTTAAGTCAGAATCAGAAGAGAACATGGAATAAGTGTTATCATTGCTGACATCAAATGAATCCTAGCTGAAAACAGAGAATAGTAGAGTTTTACTTGTGCTTTATTTACTACACAAAGCCTTTATTGACAATATCATGACAAGTTATGGATAACACTGTGAAGAATGGGTATTACGGTAAATTGTTCTCTTAAGGAACCTGTACATCTCTTCTGGTCTTCACTCATTAGTGTTTAATGCATCAAATCTAATCTTATGATGTTCTCTAAATTCTGGTAGGGTATGTGTAAGGTCATATTCTGGCTCTTGTGGCTTTATAAAATGTTATTCAGCTTCAGTCTGAACTTGCCTGTGAACAATTAGTCTTTTCCAAAGTTCTCCCTGACCTTATTTGACTGATGATATTAGGTTTTTCCTCCATCTCTTCCCACAGATGTAGTCTATTTGATTCCTGTGTATTCCTTCTGATGAGGTTCACGAGTATAGTCATCTTTTGCTATTTAGAAAAGCTATTTGCAATGAAGAAGTCACTGATTTTTTAAAAATTCAATTATGTGATCCCTATCATCATTTCAATCAACAAGGACATATTTTCCAACTACTGATATTTCGTACAAATGTTTAATACATCAATTTTTATTCATTCCATTTTCTTTTTTCAACTTCCAATTTTCCTATATTGATACTTTTTATGTTCTATATTCTGATTATTGATGGTTTTATGCAGCACTTTCTCCTTATTTTGAATTGTGCCCCATCAACTAATCAAGGTCCTGTTAAGACTTACTCTATTCACTTCATTATGTTCAATTCTTATCTGATGAGGCAGGGTCTTTCTCTTTTGTAAATTGAGTGACTTCCAATCTGACTAATTTTTTTTTTTTCCTGCATAGTATCTGACAATGGTTTGCTACTACTCATAAAGTGTTCATCTTCTGGTAGTATACGAGACATGTATCCACTTCTGTTCATGAGCTATTCAGTGGCTAGACATTCAAAACTAGTCCTTCTCTCCTTCCTATTCTCTATTAGTCTGTAAGCTTTACTTAACCTACTCACCATTGTTGACCCAGCTGGTGTTTAAAATACCAGTAGCATTGTTGTTGTTGTTGTTATGTGCTGTGGAGTCAGTTCCTACCCATAGTTGGTTCCTACTAATTTATAGCCTCAGAAACCCTGTACAGGGATTCCGAGGCTGTAAATCTTTACAGGAGCAGAAAGCCTCATCTTTCTCCACCGGAGCGGCTTAATGCAAATCAGAACAGTATGAAAAATTGTCAGTACCTACTCATATTTGATAGTACCTAGTCATAATTTTTTAAGTGTTTCCCATAATGTTAAATCCAACAGCATTCCTACAACCCAATCACTGCTCATGAGTTCATTTCAGTTTCACTCCCTTTTACTTACCTGGCTCTCAGAGACAGTTTTCTTTCTTTTGCTTTTTCAAGGTTTGCATAGCAAAATGTAATTAAGTTTATGTTGCCACCTGTCGAGGTCCTATGTCGGGTTCTAGCGTCAACAAGGAAGTGTGGGTGTCACGAAGAAGGGAGATCTGGCTGTGAAAGGGATAGAGACAGAGAGAGATGAAATATATACAAAAGAGATAGACACACAGATATGATGCAAGCTGGCAGGTAGACAGATCTGCAAACATATTGCCTAGCATTGCCCAGCATTGCATGCAGAACTCACTCTACCTCAGCCTTTTATTCTCTTTTTTAGGGAGGGATTTATTACAAAGGAAGGATGTAATTCACAAAGGGAGGCTGTCACAAAGGGAGGATGTGATTAAGACAGGATATGGAACTGAAATGTGATTAATGTGATTAATCATTCAAAACAGGACATAACGATTCACAGGAACAACTTTTAAGATATTTTCATAGTTTTTTCTTAACAATCTAACGTTTTTATTTTTACAGAAAAAAGGTTCAATCAAGCTGTTATATATTAATTTTTAGGCTTAAATGATCTAGAGCAGTGACGTACAGTTTCTTAAGGATACTTAACATAAAGCAAGGTTCCTGAAAGGAGCCAAGCTGTCTCTGTACACTTTGCAAACTTTTGTTTGTGAACAAGATCTCAGGCACCGGGCTCCATTTATCTATACCTAAAATGCTACGTTGTTCTAATTATCACATTCCTATATACATTCAGGAGGAAGAAGAGCATCTGGGTTAAATTGATTATATTCAGAGGTGGTTCAATGGGGCTGCCACTGATCAACCCAGGGTCTGTGTATGCTGTCCCCAGCAGCCACCTAAGATAGAGTGTTCCATTTCACTTTGCTATTACCTAAAACTAAATAACTGGAAAATTGAAGAAATTGATAATTTTAGGATATTGAAAATCAGCCATAATAATCTACCCCTTGTTGTTTTTGTTAAGAGTTGTCTAGTAGGTTCCGAACCATAGCGAACCTGTATAGGGTTTCTGAGGAACTGCTGGTGAGCTTGAACTGCCAACCTTGTGGTTCAATTGACTTTACCATCCAGTACATTAATCCACAGCACCACACCAGGACTCCAAGATACTCCTAAGAGATGTTAAAAATCACAGTGGGACAAATACTGGGCCAAGATTCTTTCCAGAAAACAAAACAAAACAAAACAAAAACTACAAGACCACAGCATGTTGCTGCATAATCCATGAGAAGCCTACCTATTCTCCCTTACTTAAGAAGACCAAAAAGGCTGTAGTGGTTAGCCTTAAATGGTCAACATACCTGCAAAAACAGTGAGAGACTCTGAGGTAGTGTATATTTTCCATATTTAGTTTTGTTCTGAGTAATATTTTGGGCATTTATGTGTGTGTGTGTGTGTGTGTGTGTGTGTGTGTGTATGGGATGTGATAGCTGGACAGTGAATAAGGAAGATCATAGAAGAATTGATGCCTTTGAGTTGTGGTGTTGAAGGACAATACTAAAAGTGCCATGGACTGCCAAAAGAACCAATAGATCTGTTTTGGAAGAAGTGCAACCAGAGTGCTCCTTGGAGATCAAGAGGGCTAAACTTCGTTTCTCATACTTTGGACATATTTTCAGGAGGGAAGAGGCACTAGAGAAGGATATCATGCTTGGTAAGATGGAGGGTCAGAGAAAAAGAGGAAGACTCCCAACAAGATGGATCAGCCAGGTGGCATCATTGATGGCATCAAGTGTGGCAGCAGTAATGAGGTTGGCCCAGGATCGGACATTGTTTTGTTCTGCTGTACATGGGGTCGCTATGAGTCGGTTCCGACGCGATGGCACCTGACAACAACAACAATGTGTATGGGACAATGGAAAGCTAAGCAAAACACACTGAGAGTAAAATCTGTATGGATCCCAAAAAACAAGACATACTTTTTATATTTCTCCTAATGAGAGTGGGACATTTTATAAATTATGAAGCATCAGTCAGAATATTCCACCTTCTCTTTGTGGTTTGTTGTTAAGTGTGGTCATGTTGATTCTGATCCATAGCAACCCTGTAAAAGGTTTCCTAGGAGCAGATTGTGAGTTTGAAATGTTGACCTTGTGGTTCAAACTAACTTTACAGTCCAGTGCATTAACCCACAGTGCGACTCCAGGACTCCTCTAACTGATCTACTGCCCCAATATTGTGGAAAATTAGATCATGTATACAGAATGCTTTGTTCCTGCCCGCCCCCCTCAAAAAAACAAAAACAAAACAAAACAAAAAAACATTTCAAAGCAAGGCTGGAAAGCACCAAAATTTCCCATGTACTCGTGCCTAAGAATGAAAATCAGGATTGTTGTTATGTGCCATCGAGTCAGTACAAACTTATAACAACCCCATGCACAACTAGAGAAATACTGCCTCAACCTCACATTGGCTCATACTCTTCAAACTATTGCTGCTGCCACTGTGCCAATCTAACATTTTGGTAGTCTTCCTCTTTCCTCTGACACTCTGTTTTATCTAGCATGATGTCCTTCTCCAGGGATATACATAAGGTTATTGAAAATACCATGGATTGGGTCAGACACTCCTTATTCCTAAAATTGGCATCTTTGATCTTGAACACATAAAATAAGTCTTATGTACAAGATTTGCCTAGTGCAATATGTCCTTTGGTTTCTTGACTTCTGTTTCCATGAGTGTTGATGATTTATCTGAACAAAACTAAGTCTTTTGCAACTTCAATCTTTTCTCTATTTGTCTTGATGTTATTTATTGGTTCAGTGGTGAGGATTTTTGTTTCTTTACATTGAGGTGTAACCCATACAGAAGGCTGTCATCTTTGATCTTCATCAGTAACTATTTTAAATCTTCTTAGCTTCAGCAAGCAGGGCTGTATCATCTGCATATCGCTGGTTGTTAATGACTCTTCCTTCAAGCCTGTTATTACATTCTTCTACATATAACCCACCTTTTCAAATCATTTGCTCAGCATACAGATTGAATAAGTATGGTGAAAGAATACAATCTTGGCACACACCTTTCCTAATTTTAAAACATTCAGTGTTCCCATGTTCTGTCTGAAATGACACTTGGTCTATGTACAGGTTCCTCATAAGCACAATTAAATGTTTCAGAATATTCATTCTCCACAATATTGTCTATAGTTTATCATGATACATACAATGAAAAGTCTTTGTGTAATCAATAAAACACAGGTAAACACCTTTCTAATATTCTCTGTGAACAGTCAAAGCCTATCAGCAATGATATAATTCATTGCATTCCCTCGTCTGAATCTGACTTGAATCTCTGTCTTTTCTCTGTCACTGTACTGCTGTTCTTATCAATGGAGAAAAAATTGAAGCTGTCAAAGACTTCATTCTTCTTGGATCAACTATCAACACTCAAGGAAGCAACAGTCAAGAGATCAAACGACGTATTGCATTAAGCAAATCTGCTGTACAAGACCTTTTTAAAGTGTTGAAGAGCAAAGATATCAGCTTGAGGA
>NW_006409017.1:168465-170060 GCF_000296735.1 Chrysochloris asiatica | reverse complement strand
TTCAGTATCATTGGCTCTTGATCACATGCTACCTCTTGAAATGACTGAAATGCTGTACATGTTCTTATCTATTGGTTTTCTACCTCCAGATCTTTGCACATTTCACTGTATTATTTAACTTTGTCTTCTCCATCTGCCTTTTGAAATTTTTTATTCAGCTGTTTTGCCTCCTCATTTCTTCCATTTGCTTCAGCAAGTTTCAGAGGCTTCTGAAATACATATTCATCTTTTCTTTTTTCCTTGTCTTCTTAATGACATTTTCCTTTTGATGTTCTTGATGCCATCCCATATATCTACTGGTCTTTGGTCACTGAGGTCATAGTTTCTAATTACTGATCCTTCCTCTTTGCTTCCCACACTAGCATTCCAATTTGAGTTCCACCTTAACTTAGAAAAATGAAAACGCTCACCACTGGATCAATAATAACATTATCACAGGTAATTATCAATACATGTTGATTGCATATTTGATCTATTTCAGACCTAAGAATTTGGTAGAATTCTTCAGTTTCATTCTTCAATTTCAATGACATAGTTTGCTTTGTGCTTAAATTTGAAAAATGGTTGTATTAACTGGTTTTCCTTGTAGGTGTATGGATATTATCCTATTACAAACAGCATTGTACTTCAAGACAGATCTTAAAATGTTATTTTTGATGTTGAAGGTGCCACCATTTCTCTTCAATTTGTCTTTCCAGGCATGTATTTCCATGTGGCCATCAGATTTAAAAATCTCAATACCAGTCGATTGCAGCTCACGTATTCCTAGAATATTGATGTTTTGCATTCCATTTCATTTTTTCACAACTTCCAATTTTCTTAGATTCATGCTTTTTTCCATTCTATATTCTGATTGCTAAGGGACATTTACAATGGTTTCTACTTATTTTGAGTTATGCCCCATCAGCAAATGAAGATCTCAAAGGCTTTACTCCATTTGCGTTACTACGGTTTAATTTACTTTTAGGAGGCAGCTCCTTCCTGGTTATATGTTGAGTGCCTTCCAACTTGAAGGGCTTTACTTCTGGCACTATATCTGCCAATATTCTGCTGCTCTTCATTTCGTCATGTGTCACTATTCAAGATCAGGTTATTGATAGAAAAATAAGTCCATTGTTCAACATTGTAAAATTTAGTATGTCTGGCTTTACTCTGATATGATGAAGAAATAATAGTGCATTTTGTTTAGACTTAATGTATGCTTCAAATAAAGAAGTGAAGAGTATAAATTAATAATAATTTGTATCACTATGAAGTGAGCTTTCACATACTAAGCTTGACTCATGTAAAACAACAACAACACAAAGAAAACATTGCCTCTAATTGATTTTAATTCATACAGACCATAGTCAAATAGATCACAGGCTAGAACTTCCCCCATATAGTAAACAAGGTTTTATATTATTATGTAAGCAAAATAGCACGCATTTCTTTTCTGAATAGCTGTAAGTGTTTCAAATTGCTGACCTTTGGTTAGTAGCAGATAGTTTAACCACTGGCCCATTGTTGTTGTTGTCAGGTGCCATCGAGTCGGAACCGACTCATAGCGACTCCATGCACAGCAGAACGAAACAATGTTCGATCCTGGGCCAACC
>NW_006409017.1:163697-166800 GCF_000296735.1 Chrysochloris asiatica | reverse complement strand
TTTATTATAGTATTTGGCTTTATCTTCTCGAGCTGATCTTTGAAATTTCCTGTTCAGCTCTTGCACCTCTTCAATTTTTCCATTTGCTTTGGCCCATTAGAGCTCCAAAATTCTCCTTAAAAACACTAAGCATCTTTCACATTTTTACTTTAAAGTAAAAAGTTATGGCTAACAGTAAGCACTGGATTGTGAACTACAATGTCTACTTAGAACCTGTCAACTGTTCTTTGGGGAAAAAGGCTTTCTGCTCCAGCAAATACTTAAAGCTTCAGAAACCCTATCCAGTGTCGCTATGCAATATACCCTTTGAACTCTTGACTGCTACTACCATAAATTTAGATAAGGATTTAAGCAAAATAAAGACTTTTAGAACTTCAATCTCTTCTCCATTTATGACAATGTTACTATTGATCCAGTGGTGAGGATTTTCATTTTTCTAAGTTGAGGTGCAAACCAAACTAAAGGGTTTGGTCTTAGATCTTTATCAATAAACATTAAGTCCTCTTTGGTTTCGACAAGCAAGGTTGTATCATGTTCATATCACATGCCATTAAGGTGTATTTTTCCAATCCTTAAATGACCTCTTTCTTCATATACTACAGCATCTCAGATTATTTGCTCAGTATACAGACTGAATAAGTAAGGTGAAAGGATACAACCCTGTCACACACATTTCCTGATTTTAAACCATTCAGTATCCCCTTGTTCCTTTCATACAACTGACTCTTGCTCTATGTACTGATTCCTCATTAGCATATTTAACTGTTCTGGAATATTTATTCTTTGCAACTTTATTCATATCTTATCATGGTACATACAAGTGAAAGTTGTCAATAAAGCATGGCTAAACATCTTTCTGACATGCTGTGCTTTTTAGCAAAACCCATCTGACTCCAGCAATGTTATCCCTAATTTTGCATCCTCATCTGTTATCAGCTTGAACTGCTGTCATTCCTGTGCCAATTCACAGTTGCAGCCAATTTTCAATTATCTTTAGTAAAACTTTATTTGCATTTAAGGTTGATTATATTGCTCAATTTATCTTTCTTCTGTTGTGAATGGGCACAAATATGCCCGTTAGTTGGCTGGGTAGCTGTCTTCCAAATTTCTTGGTACAGATGCATGAATGCCTCCTGTACTGCATCAATTTGTTGAAAGAATTCAAGTTTTTTTCCACCAATTCCTATAGCCTTGACTTTGCTTGTGCCTTCAGTGTACCTTGAAATTAAGTACCATTAGCTCTTGATCGATATTTGGAACATAGAATCTTTCAATATTTCAAGTTGAGGCTTGAATTTCTCCAGCAGACCTCAGAAATTCTCTTTTACCTATTCATTTATTGCATTTGCTTCAGCAACCTTATGCTGGAAAGCAAATTGCAGAGTCTAATCTCAATCCATATTTTTCTTTTCTACCTTTCTTGTCTACTTAATGCTTTTTGCTTTCTCCCTGTATAATGTTCTTTATATCCTTCCACAACTCTTCTGGTCTTCTGTCATTAGTGTTTAATTCATCACATCTTTTCTTGAGATGATCTCTAAATTCAGGTAGATATGTTCAATGTCACATTTTGGATCTATTGGACTTGTTCTAATTTACCTCAACTTCAACCTAAACTTTCATATGAGTTATATATAGTGTGCTTCACATTCTGCCCTGATCATGATCTGACTAATGAGGTGGAGATTTACCACCATCACTTTGAACATGTATTTAATTTGATTCCTGTGTAATCCATCAGGTGAGGTCCATGTGTATAGTTATCTTTTATGTTGTTTAAAAAAGAAAGGTATCTGCAATGAAGAAGTCATTGGTCTTGAAAAATTCTATCATGCGATTACCAGCATTGTGTCTATCATCAAAGCCATCTTTTCCAACACCCAAACCTTCATCTTAGTTTTCAACCTTGGCGTTGCAATCATCAACAATTCTCAATACATTTTGACTGCATGTTTGATCAATTCCAGATTGAAGAATAGATAGCAGTCTTCAATTTCATCATCACTGGCCTAAGTGGTTAGAGTTCAAAGTTGAATAATAGTGGTATTATCTGGTATTCCTTCTGTTGTTGTTGTTAAGTGTCATTGAGTCAGTTCCAATAAATAGGACTCTGTATAAGGCTTCCATGGAGTTGCTAGTGAGCATGAATCATGGACCTTGTGGTTCAAACCGACCATGCAGTCCAACGCATTAACCCACATTTTCACACCAGGGTTACTTCTTGGAGTATGGACGTTATCCTATTCCAGACAGCATAATAATTCTAGGTACATTCTGAAATATTCTTTTTTATAATTAATGTTACACAATTCATTTTCAAATTATTATTCTTGGTATATTAAACTATTTGATCATCAGGTTAAAAATAGCCAGTATCTCTCTATTTCAACTCACTAATTCCTAGGATATCAGTCTTTGTACATTCCATATTATTTTTGTCAACTTGAAATTTTCCTAAACTCCTACTTTGTACATTCCATGCTTTGATTACTAAGGGATGTTTGAATCAGTTTCACCTCATTGTGAATTATGCACCATCAGCAGATGAAAGTTTTACTCTGTTTGCTTCATCATGGTGAACTCTGCTTTGAGAAGGCAACTCTTTACCAGTGAAATTTTCAGTGACTTCAAAACTGAGTGGCTCAACTTATGACACTATATCTGAAAATATTCTGGTGATATTCATATTATCTCAATATTTATTTTTGGGAGCTATCTGACAACATTCCTGCTATTAGTAAGGTTTTCAGTGGCTAATAAACTGAAAGTAGTTCACCTCTCCTTTTTCCTAGTTTTTTTTAGTCTGGAAGCTCAGGTGAAACCAGTCGAGCATGGCTGACCATTGTTGTTATTGTTGAGTGCTATTGAGTAAGTTCCAACTCAGAGTGACCTTGTATAAGGTTCCCAGGGAGTAGCTGGTGGTTTTGAACTGCCTACCTTGTGGGGTCACTGTCCAGTACTGATCCTATAGTGCCACACAATAGACTATATATAGTGTGGTGTGCTGTGGAGTTGGTCCCGATTTATGGAGACCCTGCATAGAGTTTCTGAGGCTGTAAATCCTTACAGAAGCAGAAAGCCTCATCTTTCTCCTGTGGAACAG
>NW_006409017.1:155728-163387 GCF_000296735.1 Chrysochloris asiatica | reverse complement strand
AAATTAAATTAAAACATGTAGAAATAACCTAGACTATATATATATGACAGGTCGGCGGTTCAAACTCACCAGCCAAAAGGTCAGTAGTTAGAAATTACCAGCCATTTTGCAGAGACAGATGGGGCTTTCTGCTCCTGTAAAGATTGACAGTCTCAGAGACCCTATACAAGGTCACTCTGAGTCAGAAGTTAACAAGAACAAAATCCAACGCTGTGGGTTAATGTGCTGGACTGCACAGGTTCGGTTTGAACTGCTAAATCAGCAGTTAAGTCTCACCAGTCGTTCTTCAGAAACCCTATACACGGTTGCTATGGGTCAGAACCAACTTGACAGCACGTAACAACAACGCTTAGTGACTGCATAGTGTTACCGAGGAGCAGCTCGTGAGCTTAAACAGCCGACCTTGCAGTTCAAATGGCTTTGCAGTCTGGAGCATCAACCCAGAGTGCCACACCAGGAATCCAACATACATATACTCCAGGTTATTTTTATAGATCTCCACAAAGGGATAACCACAAGCATTTTTAACTATCACTTAACTCTGGAGAAA
Organism: Chrysochloris asiatica; assembly: GCF_000296735.1. Taxonomy (NCBI): domain Eukaryota; kingdom Metazoa; phylum Chordata; class Mammalia; order Afrosoricida; family Chrysochloridae; genus Chrysochloris; species Chrysochloris asiatica. The sequence continues at coordinate 162,837 of NW_006409017.1, read as the reverse complement.
CGATGCTATTCTACTAAAAATATTTATGGAAAATATACAGTATCATAAACTGGTTAAAGAGTTCATGAAATAGTCTTAGTTGCCAACTGTTCAAAGACATTGGAGTTCAGTGGTTTAAGTTTTACAGTTTAAGATATTTATTAAAGTGGAAATTACTGTCTTAGCTTTAATGAACTTCCTGATTCTTTCAGAATTAATTATGCAAAACATATTTCAAGAGATTTGCTTCATTATCTTCTCATTTAAATCATTTTCAATGACATACCATTTAATAAGGCTTGTGTGCAGGTACTGACAGTTACAGTTCTATATTCATCATAGGCATTTTCATTTGACTAATGTAATAAATCTTGTTCATATTAATCTCATAATTTATTAAATAAAATAATAATCCAACATTCATTCAAACATAGCATGGGTGTCTCATTTTTGTGATGCTATATTCTTTATATGTTATTGAATATTCATGTTGACAAGTCAATATTTACTTACTAAAATGTCAATCAGGTGATTTCAACTTCAGATTTTTGTTTTATTAGATATAAATATATTTCAAGTATATTTTAGATTGCAAAAAATACTTAATAAAAACATTTCTATATAAAATTATATTTTATAATTTTATATAGAAATGTTTTTAAGTATTGAAGAGCAGAGATGTCAGCTTGAGGACTAAGGTGCATCTGACCCAAGCCATGGTATTTTCAATAACCTCCTATGGATGCGAAAGCTGGACAGTGAATAAGGAAGATCTTAGAAGAATTGATGTCTTTGAGTTGTGGTGTTGGAAGAGAATACTGAAAGTGCCATGAACTGCCCAAAGTACCAATAGATCTGTTTTGGAAGAAGTGCAACCAGAGTGCTCCTTGGAGGCCAAGATGGCTAGGCTTCCTCTCTCATACTTTGGACACATTGTCTGGAGAGAACAGTCGCTGGAGAAGGATGTCATGCTGGGTAAGGTGGATGGTCAGAGAAAAAGAGGAAGACCCCCAACGAGATGGATCAGCCAGGTGGCATTATCGATGGCGTCAAGTGTGGCGGCGGAAGTGAGGTTGGCCCAGGATCGGACATTGTTTCATTCTGTTGTGCATGGGGTCGCTATGAGTCGGTTCCGACTCGATGGCACCTGACAACAACAACAACATATAAAATTATTGACTCTATTATCATTATGAATGTTTAATTGGAGTTTAACAAGTATACAAAAGAAATACACAAATCAAAGAACTTAGACTCAATGAAATTTTATAAGGTGAATGCAATCCCATTCCATAAAGTCCTCTCAAAAGTCACCTTCCTAATAAGGGAAATCACTCGCCTAATCTCAGCAACATAAATCAATTTTGCTATTTTTGGAAGACATGTAAATGGAAACAAAGAGTAGCTACTTGCTGTGATTGAACTTATTCCCTCAGAATATTGAGTGTAAGAGTTTCTTTAATGTTCTTTTGGTTAGTACTAGCTTATTTATTCATATTCAATTTTCAAACGATATCACAATTTACTTATCTATTCTATTGTTGATAGAATCAGAATTTGTTCCATTTTTAAAAACAATTTTATCACAGTGTTCTTAAACATATTATTTTAAGAATATGTATATGATCCCTATTACACTCAATTTTATAGCAATGAGCTTTAAGTTTATACATCTAAAAATGAGAGCTAAAATCTATAACTATAATATTTTGGTAATGTACGATTAGAGGAAAGTGTCAATGTTTTCAGAGAACCATGTTTTTGTTTTCATCTTACTCTTCTCTTACCATTACATCTATTTTTCTACTCTTCATTGAGCAATTTCTCATTTTCAGTATGAGATGAAGTTTGGATCATTATTCATTATGCTTTTTAGGCTTCCTCTATTCAAACATATCTATCTATGGAGAGAAAAAGTAGAGACAAATGTAAATAATGTCAAGGGCGTATGCATTATGTGTGAACATGATATGTACCTTTTCCTATTCTGTATTTTTATTTATACTTCAAAATCCTTGATTTCACATTCAGAAATAATTGCAAAAGTAAACGTTTATTACAGCCTATTATTATATTACTATTTTAAAGAAAGTGTGTCATATAGAACTGACAAATTTTCCTTAGTCTTGTAATTGTTATAGAATAATTTAGTGTTTTAACTTAGAGGGTGGTATGCTATGTAATTTGCTATACACTGAAATTGCATTTGATAAATAATTCCTTGTTTGAAAATTGGGTACTTGGGTACATTCTCAATTCAGACTGAGTGACAGCCATAAAATGAATTTTATGTGCATTATTTTATTCAGCATAGTGATACAAATGTTCCTGAATAGAATTAAAACAAATGCAAGACCAAATTATGATATTTGTTTGTTTCTGTATCATTCAGATTCCCATAGTTCATATTCTGAAATATAATTACAGTTTTGCTTTTATTTTTTATAAGCTCTAATTCAAATAATGTATCAGATGAAAGCATACAGATACCATAAATTTTGTTATTTGTTGTTTAAGTGTCATAGAGTCGGTTACGACTCATAGCAACCCTGTATAGCGTTTCCAAGGAACATCTGGTGAGTTTGAGCCAGCTTCTTTGATTATTTGTACAGTATACATATTAAATAAATGTGGTAAAAGGATCCCTGGTAGATTCATAAGTTAAGAGGTGGGATGTTGACTACATAATTCACAGTTCCAATCTACCAGCTTCTCAAAGGAAGAAAGATAAGACTTTGTGCTCCCTTAAAGATTTAAAGGCTCAGAAACTCTATACCAGGTTGCTATGAGTTGGAACTAATCCAATGGCACACAACCATCATCAGCATCATGTTGAAAGGTTACACTTTTGTGTATCTGGTGCACACTTTTCAGGATTTTAATTCATTCAATATCACCTTGTTTGGTTTGAAAGACTACCTTTCGGTCTATAGAGAACCCTCATGAACAAAATGAAGACTGCTGGAATACCCTTTATTTGCAATGTTAACCATAGTTTATCATGATACACACAGTGGAAAGCATTTGCATAGTCAATAAAGCACAAGTAAATATGTTTCTGGTTTTCCATGTTTTCAACCTAGATCTATTGTACATCAGCAATGATATCCATAGTTCCTTGTCCTCTTCTGAATTTGGCTTGACTTTCTGACAGTTCTCTGCCATTGTACTGTTGTAACTGGTCTTAAATTCTCTTCAGCAACATTTTACTTGCATGTAATATTTATGATATTAGTCAAAGATTTCACCTTCTCTTGATTTACCTTCGTTTAGAATCTGCACAAATATGGACCTTTTCCAATCAGTTGGCTAGGTAGCTGTCTTCCAAGTTTCTTGGCATAGATGAGTGAGCACCTCCAATGCTGAAGCAATTTGTTGAAAGATTTCCATTTGTATTCCCCCATTTCCTGGAGCTTGTTTTTTACCAATACATTCAGAGAAGCTTGGACTTCTTCCTTCAGTACGATGGTTCTTAATCACATGCTACCTCTTAAAATGGTTGAACATTGAGCATTTCTTTTTGATTCAGTTTATAAGGTTAAGCTATTATGTCCAGACTAAATTTTCCAATATAAGTTTGTTGCTATTGTTGTTACATACCATTTAGTGTGCTTTGACTTACAGTGATCCTATTTAAAATAGAATGAAACAGTGCTGTGCCAGAGTCCATCTCCGTAACTGTTATTATATTTGAGCCCATTATTGCAGTGGAGGTATCAGATCCTTTTTTTCGTTGACCTTCTATTTACAAAGCATGATGTTCTTTTCCAGTGACTGGTATCTCCTAATTATTTGTCCAAAATACAGAGAAAAAAAAAAAAAAATGTCTTGCCATCCTTAATTCTAAGGGGCATTCTGTCTGTCCTTAATCTAAGACAGATTTATAAGGCATTCTAGTAGTCTATGCTTGCTGAAAATGAAGAGGAATTAAAATACTTACTTTTGAAGATAAAAGAGCACAGCCTTTGGTATGGATTGCATCTCAAAGTAAAGAAAACAAAAATCCTCACCACTGGACCAAAAACAACATTCTTATCAATGCAGAAAAGATTGAGGTTGTCAAGAACGTCATTCTTCTTGGAACAACTATCAACACTTATGGAAGAGGCAGTCAAGAAATCAAATGAAATATTGCATTAGGCAAATCTGTTGCACAAAACCTTTTTTAAAGTGTTGACGAGCAAAGATGTCAGCTTGAGGACTAAGGTGTGCCTTACTCAAGCCATGGTATTTTCAGTAACATCATATGCAAGTGAAAGCTGGACAGTGAATAAGGAAGACCGCAGAAGAACTGATGCTTTTGAGTTATGGTATTGGAGGAGAATATTGAAAGTGTCATGGACTGCCAAAAGAACCAACAGATATGTTTTTGGAAGAATTGCAGCCAGAGTGCTCCTTGGAGACCAGGATGGCCAAACTTCCTCTCTCATGCTTCGGATATATTGTCAGGAGGGACTAGTCATTATAGAAGGATATCATTGTAGTGGTTATGAATTGGGCTGTGAACCACAAGATCAGCAGTTTGAAACTACCAGCTGCTCTGCGGGAGAAAGATGAGGCTTTCTGTTCCCGTAAATATTTACAGCCTCAGAAACCCTGTTCAGGGTTGCTATGGGTCGGAACTGACTCAATAGCACTTAACAGCAACAACAATCGTGTTGGGTAAGGTGGAAAGTTATAGAAAAAGAGGAAGACCCCCAGCGAGATGTTTTGGCAAAGTGGCAGCATCCATGGGCTCAAGTGTGGCAACAATTGTGAGGTTGGCCCAGGATCAGGCAGTGTTTTGTTCTTTTGTTCATAGAGTTGCCAAGAACTGGTACCAACTGGATGACACCTAACAACAACAAACAGTAGTCTAGTATACTTCCAATATTCTTCATCAGCAGCATGATTTAAATGCAACAATTATTCTTGTATCTTCCTTATTCATTGCTCAGCATTCACATGCATATGAAATTATTTAAAATTTCAGGTGTGGGTCATACTTATTGCAAAAGATGGCACCAACAATCCCTCCCATGATATTCTCTACTTATCTATTGGGTCTAATAAACCACTGCAATGCCCCCCAGACCTCAGACATCATATTCACAGTTATAGGATTTATTAGGAAAGCTAGTAGGTTTCAATGCAGTAGGATCTTAAAATGTGCAGGGAATAACTACTTCAATCATGAAAGCCTCTCCTCTGCCGTTTTTGTAGGCAGGCTTCTTTCTATCTCTTGATCCTTGACATTGGCTCTGCCCTATTTTGCAATGTTTCAAAGCTCTTTAAGGACTGCATATAAATTCTAAAAGAACAGTGGACTCCACTATAAATCTCATCCCAAAGACACTAAGCTCTAGCTCTATGCATCGACAAACCTAGTTCTCTAATTTAGCGCTTTGAGGCACCCCACTCTAGAAACGTGCTCAGCTTTACTGGCTCTGAGCACACTCTGTCTGTTGGGCTTGTTGGTTCTGCTGCTGCTGTTTCTCTACTAGTTCATGCTAATCCTTTAGTGTCACAGCTTTTTGACCTTGAGTCTAGAAATTTCAATGCACAGGAATCTCAGGATCTAAAGGACTCACTCCACTCTTATCTGCTTTTACTTGATAGCAGTGAGATCCATACTTCTACTTCTGATATGGCTCATTTTACACCCAGAAAGATAGTAAAATTGACAGTCACAATTAGCCTTATAATCATATAATCCCTCAACATCTTCCTCCACCTTTTCTTACTCAGGTCCATTCAGAAAAGTGACTTGGAGGTAGTTTACAAAGATTATGGCTAAAAGAGTTAATAAATAATTCACTGCACTGTGCTTACCTTACTCCTCAATGTGACATTTTTGCTCTTTAATACTTTAAAGGGTTCTTTTACAGCAGATTTTCCCAGTGCAATATGTCATTTGATTTCTTGACTAGTGTTTTCTTGAAAGTTGTTTGTGTAACTAAGTGAAATGAAATCCATTTTCTCCATTTATCATGATGTTATTTCTTGTTCTACTTGTGAAGATTTTTATTATCTTTACTTTGAGTTATAATCCATATTGAAGGCTTTTTTGTCTTCATCGATAACTGTTTCAAATCATTTTTGCTTTCAATAAGCAAGGTTTTGTTATGTGTATATTGAAATTTGTCAATAAGCCTTCCTCTAAACCTGATGCCAGGTTCTTCTTCATATGGTCCAGTTTCTCAGATTATTTACTTACCATAAACATTGAATATGTATGGTGACAGGATACAACAATGAGAGACATCTTTCCTGATGTTAAACAATTAAATATTCCTTTGATCTGTAAGAATGACTGCCACTTGTTTTATTTACAGTTAACCCATTAGCACAATTAACAGTTCTAGAATTCCAATTCTTCAGAATGTTACCCATAGTTTTCTATATTCTTCACATTCAAATTCCTTTGTGTAGGGAATAAACCACAAATATTTTTCTGTTATTCTCTACTTCAGCTAAGACTCAAGTGATGTCAGCAATGATATCCATTACTCCTCGTTTTCTTTTGAATCCAGCTTAAATTTCTGGTAGTTCCCTGTGACTGTGCTGCTGCTTTTGTTTGTCTGTGTGTGTGTGTGTGTGTGTGTGTGTGTGTGTGTTTTAGTTACTGTCAACAAGATTTTACTTCATGTAATATTGGTTATATTGTTTGATAAATTCTATAGGGTCACATTTCTTTGGAATGGTCACAAATAGGGATCTTTTTGAGCTGATCAGGCAGGTAGTTGCCTCCCAATTTTTTTGGCAATGACTAATGAGTACTTTTTGTGCTGCATCAATTTGCTGAAACATTTTAATTGCTATTCATCAACTGCTGGAGCCTTGGGGTTTTTTGTTTGTTTGTTTGTTTTTTGTTTTTGTTGTTTTGCTAATACCTTCATTGCAACTTGGACTACTTCTTTCAATACCATAGATTCATGATCAAAACAATCTCCTATAATAGTTGAGGAGTCTTGGTGTGGCAATGTAAGATAAGTAAAGCACTGGACTTCTAAGCACAAGGTTGGCAGTTCAAACCCAGAAGCCACTCCTTGGAAACCCTACACTGTGTCAGTATGAGTCGGAACCAAGTTGACCATACTTAGTAACAACAAAAATAATGGTGAATGTCAACTAAACATTTTTTTTTTTTT
>NW_006409017.1:153238-155313 GCF_000296735.1 Chrysochloris asiatica | reverse complement strand
TTTCTGGACTGTAAGATTAACCGCTCACCTGTTTTTTTGTTACAAAACTTCTACATTTACAATTGTGACAGTTGCAATTAGTCATGATAACAATTATTCACTATTGAATCATACAAATCTTATCCCTATCTCTTTCACCAGCCTAGACAAGATGAAAACTATTCAGTAGGGAATCTTTCTCCAACCCTCCCCCCCCCCACACACACACAGTCTTAAACTAAACTCACTCTTAAAACCTTGTAAGCCAGTCACTTTGTGTTTTTATCGCCCCCTCATTTTAGGTAGCCAATGTCTAAGTTGCCCGTCCCCATCTACCCTATGTACAGAGGGGATAACATTGATACTCAACACGAAGACACTTCCCTCTCTGTTGGTATTTAAAGTTACTACCTTCATGAGTATGTATAGGTCTGGTTCATCAAATTGTAGCAATTTACCTTTGTTTTATCAATTTTATTATTATTTTTTTTTATAATCTTCCTCTAGTTGAGTTCTGAATATCAAGACTTCGAGGCTAGGTTAAATGGGTACTCTCTGCAAGTTTGGGTATTCTTGTGCTCTCGCCTCACTTCCTATCAGCTGGATGTTTCACTCTCAGCTCTAGACCTCTGTGGCTATGTCCTTGTCCATGGGATCAAGTGTCCCCAGGTCTCACCACACTTTAGACCAACCAACCCTTCCTCTTCTCTCTCTTATATCTCCGGGTCAATGGGAGTCAATGGACTGTAGTTGAACTCAGCCCATTTCTTCATTGCTGCCTTTCATCCTCTTTCACTCACCAGTAAAGCAATGTGGTTGCCAGCAAGCTTACACGCCTGTTCATGTGTTCCCTTTGAGTTTTAGTCTTAGAGAGGAGTTTGTCATGAAGGAACTTGATTGCTAGCCTTGATGGCTTCCTGGTGAACAGTTTGCTTATTCCTGTAGTCACCAGTCATGCTCACACTTTTATTTATTTATTTTTTCTGATGACCTTTCTTTGAAGATGCATATTCTGTTGCTCTAGATATTCCAGGCTGGTCTGCTTGTCCTTGCTAGTTGGAACGGTCCATCTCATAAGGTTCTGGTTGGAACTCAGGATTCCACCTAAGGTCCTATACTCTGCAAAGGCTTTGCAAGAGGCCTATTTCACTGGGCAACTTCTAGAACCCCTTTTAGGTATTTCACTCAGTTATAGACTGAAGATGTGCATACAAGTTTTCTGTAATCATGTTTCTCAACATTCATTTCTATCCTATCAATTATATTGATGCTCATTTCCCCATTAAATACATTACCTATGTTGTTGTTAAGTGCTGTTGAGTGGATTCTTACCCATAGAGACCTTGTATAGGGGTTTTTCCGAGGAGCAGCTGGTGAATTTGAACCACTGACCTTGCAGTTCGAATGACTTTGCAGTCTGACACTTTAGCCCACAGAGCCACACCAGGACTCCATATTACCTATGGAATCCTTCAATATTGAAACTTGAAACTTGACAGTTTTCTTCTGTTCTTTCAGCCTGAGAAATGGTGAGCCTGTTCTTCCCTTTTGGTTTTCTAACACCAGGTCTTTGCATATTCCATTATAACATTTTACTTTTCTTACAAATATGTGTTTGGAAATATTCTGTTTAGCTTTTACTTCATCATTTGTTTCATTCGTTTTAGATACTATGTGTCCAAGAACAATTTCAGAGTTTCTTCTGACATCCACTTTGGTCTTTTCTTTCTTTATTGTCTTCTTGATGAACTTTTGTTACCTTCATGTATGATAATTTTGACATCATCCATGGCTCATTTTTTCTTTGCTCATTGTTGTTGTTTTTGAGATATTGTCTAAACTCAGGTGGAATAAAATCAATGTAGCATTTTTGCTATTATTAACTTGTTTTAATTTTCTTTAGCTTCAGCCTGGACTTTCAAAGAGCAACTGATGCTCTGTTCCATAGTCTTCTCCTTGCATTGTTTTGCTTCATGATATTGAGTTTGTTTATTTTCTCTTTCCACAGATACAGTGAATCTGGTATCTGTGTGTTCACTTCAAAAGGTCCATGTTGGAAAAAAAAATGTATTTGCCATGAAGAAATTGTTGGTTTC
>NW_006409017.1:151002-151838 GCF_000296735.1 Chrysochloris asiatica | reverse complement strand
ATATATTTCAGAAGAGATTAATAATCTTGCTTTGAATATAGTGCAGCTAAAGTGATCAGGTGATCAAAAAATATATCATATTTGGTAAGTTGAAGGGTCAGAGAAAAAGAGGAAGACCCCCAATGAGATGGATTGGCCAAGTGGCAGCATTGAAGGACTCAAGCGTGGCAACAGTAGTGAAGCTGACCCAGAATCAGGCAGTGTTTCGTTCTGTTGTGTTTAAGATTTCTATGAATCGGTACTGACTCCATGATACCTAACAACAACAACAACAAAAGTGATCAGGTATAATGATTAAGTAAAATAATTGAACAGAAGATTTCAAAGGACAGCTTGAATAATCAAACTATAGGATTCATTAAAAGAAAATGGAAGTAATACAAAAGAGTCACTTTATGAAATATTTTTTAAATGATGGAAGTTCTTTCATTTTAGGAAATAGCATATAATTCGAGAACGGATGTTACTGAGGAAAGTCATTCCATCAATTCCTGGTGCCTTGTTCTTTGCCAATTCCTTCAAAGCACCTTGGACTTCCTCCCTAAATATCATTAGTTCTTGATCATATGCTACCTCTTGAAATGGTTGAACATTAATCCCTTTTGGTACAGTGAGTCTGTGAATTCCTTGCATCCTCTCTTGATGCTTTCTGCATCATTCAATAATTTGCCCAGAAAATCTTTCAATAACAAAACTTGAGATTTGATTTATTTCTTCAGTTCCCCCAACTTGAGTGTGTTGTTACTTTTTGGTTTTCTGACTCCATATAGCTTGTTGTGGTCCACACAATCGAAAGCCTTTGCATAGTCAATAAAGCACAGGTAAACATCTTTCTG